>NW_025766234.1:0-55736 GCF_003918875.1 Haliotis rubra
TGGAAACAATTTTCAACAAATCAAAGGGCCTTCAGGCATTTAGCTTTAAGGCATTTAATATGCGGCAAAAAAAGTTAAATGTTAGACCCAAGAACTTGGCCTTCTTGACAACTTTGATAGGAGTGCCATTTAAAGATTGTTCTGGGTCTTTATGTGGCTTATATTTTCTGCAAAAGTGTAGACAATTAGTTTTCGAGTTGGAAAATGTAAAGCCGTTTTCAAGACACCATTTATTTATTTTATTTCAACACAACTGCAATTGCCGTTCAATAGTATGCACATTTTACCACGACAAGAAATATTAAAAAATCATCTACAAAAAGTGATCCATCGATTGAATCGTTTAAAACCTTGGATAAACTGTTGATCGTAATACTAAATAAAGTAACAGACAAAATACTGCCTTTAGGGACACCCTGATCCTAATTGTAATGATCAGACAGGGTTGAACCCATTCGGCCTTGAAATTGCCTGTCTTTTAAAAACTGGGATATAAAAAGAGGCAAACGGCCTCTCAAACCAAAATCATGTAAATCCTTCAAAATGCCATGCTTCCAGGTCGTATCATAAGCTTTCTCAAGATCAAAGAAAATTGATGCTGCATGTTGTGTATTTACTATAGCATTTTTAACAAAGGATTCTAAACGTACCAAATGATCACTGGTACTACGATTTTTCCTGAAACCACATAGAATATTTGTTATAAGTTTAATGGTTTCAAGATACCAAGTTTATCTATTATTCACCATACATTCCATGGTTTTACAGACACAGATAGTTAGAGATATCGGTCTGTAATTCGACGGATCTGTATGATCCTTGCCAGGTTTTGGTATTGGGACTACAATGGCATTACGCCACGAGGAACGAAAATTCCCGGACGTCAATATTTTGTCAAATATATCTAAAAGTGTGTCCAGACATGGTTCAGGTAAGTGTTTCAGTAGCTGATAATGAATATTGTCATCACCCGCTGCAGTGGCATGAGCTTGCTCAAGAGCTGTGTATAGCTCATGTAATGAAAACAGTTCATTATAGTCTTCACCATTACTTGATTCAACATTAACTTTTGTCTTTTCCTGTTGTTTCTGATATATCTGAAACTCAGGGACATAATTTGCCGATAATGAATTTTTGGCAAGAGTTTCGCCAATATTATCTGCAATTTTAGACTTGTCAGTAATTAAATTACCACCATCTTTAAGATGGTGAACAGCAGATTTTGAACCTTTGCCTTTAATTCTTTGAACCATGTTCCATACCTTGGACATTGGCGTGCGTGAGTTAATTTTGGAGACATAGTTCCGTTTTTGTTTTGTTTGAAGGTACGACGTGCCTTCGCATTGAGTATTTTAAATTTATTTAAGTTGTGGACAGGTGGGTAATGGCGGAAATAATTCTCTGCCTTTTCCCTCGCTTTTCTGGCTTGTCTACAATCTGTATTAAACCATGGTTTCCGTACATCTGGAGTTGCATACACTCATCAGCTATTACATTTAAAACGTCAGAAAAATCCCGAATAGGATCAACAATATCACTGAACAATTCGGGTCTTAGTTTAGAAATAAAGATCAGTCTGCCTTGGAAAAGTCCATCTGGTATAGGATGGAGAATCAGAAGGAGAACATTCTGATAGGATAGTTGGGAAGTGATCTACTTCCACAGAGGTCAGTATGGACTGACAAATCAAATTCATTAAAGCAGATTGGAGTCTGCAAGAGATAAATCCAGAGAAGAGTAGGTGCCAGTTGCAGGATTTAGATAAGAGCTGGAATCGTCATTGTATATACATGAGTCATTAGCGGATATAAAATCTTCCAGTATTGTACCTTTAGAGTTAGTGTTTGTACCACCCCAGAGTGGGTTATGACCATTGAGATCACCCATTATAATACAGGGTTTCGTAAGTTGGTCATAGAGGGCTTGAAGATCAGACAGCTGGAGTACTGAAGAAGGCGGAATATACAGAGAACACAATGTAAAGGTAACGTGAAGCGTGAGTCTAACTGCAACAGCTTGGAGATTAGTTGTAAGTGCCACAGGACTATGGATAACATCCTGTTTAACAAGTATTGAAGATCCGCCTGGAGGTGAAAAAAGAATGATAGGTATCGAACTGGCGTAAATAAAACGTATCTGTCTGTTTCAGATAGGATTCCTGAAGACAGAATGCTGAAGGTGTAAAATCTTGGACTAATATATAGCTGTAATTCATTAAAATTAACCCTTAGTCCTCTACAATTCCACTGTATCTTTTTGGTGGGTTGATTGGGGATCGGTCCCGCACTTTCTTGGAGGGCGACAAGCTATGTGCCCTTGGGTGGATGCTATCAGACACATCCATATCCTCTAGGGACCCAAACTTATTATACATTTTTATCTGATCTGACCCTTTGGGTGCTCGATCTGGTTTTGAAGTTTCTGTTCTTGATTTGATTTTGGTCTTTCCGGTTTGTTCCTCTGTTCTTTCAGGTTGAGAACTAGTTGGTGGAATAGAAGTTGGTGGAATAGGAGATGATTGTTCCTGCGAGAGGGTCTGCTGTGCAGGAAGTGATTTCGCCGTCTGAGTAGACTGATCAGGCGAAAAGCGTTTGGGAGCGTCAGAGTTCACCCATGTCAAGTCTGTGTGGCAGGAGTGTGAGGAAGTAAGAATAGTTACTGTTGAAGGACTTTCTTTATGGGTTGTTACGGTTGATGTGCTGGCGATGGAGGCATAGGTTTTAGTATGTTCTGTAGATTGAACACACTCTTTTGTTTCAGTAAAGTTGATATTTCTGGTATATTTAATCCTGTTTATTTCCATCTGCTTTTATCCACATAGGACAATCTTTAGAAAAGGATGAATGACTTCCGTGGCAGTTGGCGCATTTTTCATAACTATTGTCACAATCTTCTGTTACATGTGTATTCTCAGCACAGTGAGCACATGTAACAGACAATGTGCAGTTATTCACACCATGTCCATACTTTTGGCATTTTAAACCCCCACAGAGAACTGGGGATGTACGCATCAACGTTCACATTGCAATGACCTGCTTTGATTGATCTTGGAGGATTTGGCGCGGAAAACGAAAAGAGATAAGCGTTTGTTGGTACAGTTTCATTATTTTACGGTTGGTAAATCTTCTGACATATAACACTCCTTGGTCCTTCATCTTAGATATCAATCTCCGTCATATCTGAAAAGAGACGATCTCTGTCTCGTACAATCCCTTTGCTAGTGTTCAAGGTTCTATGAGCAGAGACTAGAACGGGAACACCAACAAACATATCTGTCGATAGCAGGTTGGTTGCTTGCTGTTTCCTGTTGCATTCAATTAAAAGTGATCCTAACCGCAAGCGCTTACCGGTCTTGACTTCTCCTGCTATGCCATAAACACCTTTTTTGAAATCGCAAAAGGAGTCAGTTGAAAGGGGAGTCTTATCCAAGGTCTCAATAATCAAGAAACGTGGCCAGTAATCAACTGTTGTGGAGGGTCGTTTGTCATCATCGTTGTCAAGAGGACGTTTTGTTTTCTTAGAGGGGGTTTCGTATTCCATGGTGAGTATATATTGATTTATCATCCGAGCTCCCCACCCACCACGGAGTATCATAAGGACAATGCTGATAGCAAGTGGATTTCCGGCTTTCAACACCAAGGATACCCGGATGACATACTCAAGCAGAATAATTAACAAGTAATTATTCCACCAGATTGGCCCATGAGCCACTGCCTTCTGGAGATAGGACTCTAGGAAAAAACTAAATTATAGTTACTTGATCGAAATGCAAATATACTATCATAAAACTAAGACAACTGACAAAATTTGAATAGTTTCTAAATTTTGTATAACAAACATGCATGTACAGGGCTTAGCATGACCAGCCGATTGTTTGAACCGGGCTCATTCAAGGTAAAGTAAGGGGCAAAGTGGTGTGTTGGGCAAAGGAATACTGTTCCTGGAACTAGTGCCCTCAACCACCAGACTCCCGTCCTCCACCGACACAGGGGGCGCAACCCACGGCAAACGAGTTGATGGACCAAATATACCCCCACCCCAACCCCTCGGTCCACAACGGGGGGTTGAAGAGCGCTCAGCGTTACCCAGCTACCACCACGAGGAGGTGGCTCTTCAAGGGTGCCACTGAAGTCAAGAGTCTGAAAGGACTGCAAACGTTCACGTAATGTCTTGGAATTGTGCTGAGTTATTCATTGATGTGTCAGGATATTGTACACAAAAAATGTTTGATCCGCTTATTATGTCCATTTCTGTAATGATTTGATTACCGTGCCTATCTAATTTTCAATTCATACTGACGTTTTTATTGCTGCTGAGTATATATAATAACCCTGTGAATTGTCAATGAATCAGTGATGGCAATAATAAACAAGCTGAGATCTGTATATTTCTCGCTTCCCGTGATTTCAGTGTCAGGGAAGCTCAAAACTTGCATGTTGTGGTTTCCTTCAGTGATACAGAATGTGATTCTTGATAAACTATCCAGTCCAAGAACGGAGGACGAAAACTAACTCACTATGTTGAAATGTTATATGCACCTCACGCTGACGCACCGTTCTTGAATATCAAACAGACAGTGAGTAATATGCCGCTCTGACACAGCTAGATTCAATAACTGACAGTTAAAGTTCATGTATCTTCATGTATTTTATTTACGATTACTCCACACTGACATATACGTATGTGTTTCAGTGCAATTATGTTGACCCTGTACCCTACACTCCAACACAGAACAGTGAACAGTGAAAGTCAGATTACCACTTTATATATAGAACATGTTTTGCTTTCAGTGATAAGATCTGGACTATGACCTCAGTGTAACGTGCAATTCAAATATGTATATGGTTCTTTGTCCTATACTCACATCATTTTGTAAATATGTATCGGGTATATATGTAATAATGATAATATATCGGTCATACATAATACATGTAAAATCCCGTACAAGTGTGTTTTGTTTGTTTTGTATTATTCGTAAATAACGAGGGCGGTACATTTTTTTAAAAACGTGGCAGAATGACCTTGATGTAACGTCAACAAAGTTTTCGTATATTTCACTCGTCAGAATCCACTGTACTTATTCGACTATATCCAGCTATAGCGAAGGCAACTGTTGATAAATAGTGATGATACTAGGTTTTCAGCCTCGTCCGTGACCGACCCTAAGTTAGACAGAGTGATAATGTAATGCACTGTTGAGGCAGGTATTTTACTGGTGGGGGGTGTTGTCTAGAAGTCGCCCTGTTGTAGTCATTCACTTCCTTGTAGTACTGTGGTCATACTGTGGACACAATGGAGAAGTACCTTGGGGCTGCTGTCTTGTTTGTGATCTTTCTTGGACACTGTTCATGTAAGTTAAACTATTACGTCTTTTCGACATCAGTCGAGGTATAAACATTCGTTATGTGTTACTACATGTTATACTAAAATGACAGGCTTATGTTGTCCAGTATTGTATAACTGACAGGTAACCACACACACTAAGAGAATAGCATTAGGGAGAGAGTTCCCCCTTGGCGGACTCCAATAAGACAGTGAAACTGTTCCGAGTAAGTACCATTTGATCACACACATGAATGAATACCATCGTACATGCTAATATTTTCAATAATTCGAATTAATTTGCAATCAATACCTTGCGCTAGTAACGTTTTCCATAAACAAACATTGGCAAAAGCTCCCTGAAAATCAATAAAAAAAACAATACGGTTTTATCTTTCTCTTTTTAAGCAGATCAATAATAGCGTACAGGCTAAAACTATGGAGTAGCCATGTCTAAATTCTGCTTGTGATTCTGATAAAATAGTATT
This sequence comes from Haliotis rubra, assembly GCF_003918875.1. Classification (NCBI taxonomy): domain Eukaryota; kingdom Metazoa; phylum Mollusca; class Gastropoda; order Lepetellida; family Haliotidae; genus Haliotis; species Haliotis rubra. The sequence continues at coordinate 5,811 of NW_025766234.1, forward strand.
ACTTTATTGGTTTAACACTTTATTGAGAAGTGAGGTAAATAATTTATCAAGGCAACTTATAATACTTAAATTTACAGGGTCATCTGTACTTCCTTTATCTTTGTAGAAGGGCGAATAATACCATTTAACCAATGCTAGGGAAAAAATCCACGAGTCAAATATTAGATTAAATAGTTTAACATACAAAGGTAAAATAGCTGGGACAGAAGATTTAATATATTCATTAATAATGTTGCCCTTATTATTTCTTAATATTCGTATGGTACATAATATTTCATGTTCACTAAAGTCATTGTTCAGAATATCAGTACTGTCGTTTATGTCAATATTTGTGTTAAGATCAAAGGGATCATTGGGGATAAGAAGGTATGCGCAATATGTTAGAAGTGAAGTACTTTAGGACTGACTGACTGACTGTGTTTGGTTTTACGCCGCTTTTAGCAATATTCCAGCAACATCACGGCGGGGGACACCAGAAATGGGCTTCACACATTGTACCCATGTGGGGATTCGAACCCGGGTCTTCGGCGTGACGAGCCAACGCTTTAACCACTAGGCTACCCCACCGCCCCAGTACTTTAGGAAATCAATGATACGCATCGTGATGGTGATGGTGATGGTGATGGTGAGGTGATGGTGAGGTGATGGTGATGGTGAGGTGATGGTGATGTTGAGGCGATGGTGATGTTGATGTTGAGGTGATGGTGATGGTGTTGTTGAGGTGATGGTGATGTTGATGTTGATGGTGATGGTGATGTTGATGTTGATGTGATGGTGATGGTGATGGTGATGGTGATGGTGATGGTGATGGTGATGGTGATGGTGATGGTGAGGTGATGGTGATGGTGATGGGTGATCAACGCATCGTCTTTATTTCCTCCAGTGTTGAAGATTGATATAATAACACCGAATAACATATGTTTCCAATGTTGAAATATTGCGTTCATTCTCAACTGAGGACTTGTTCCAAAATAACAAAAATGTTCTATGGGATTTTCTGGAACTGGACTCCCTGGTGGGTCAAGATGGAGTTGCTACCGGCTTTTGACGCAAGAAATCACCAACGGTATGTTCACGATGTTGCCCAGCATCGTCGTTCATGAAGACTATTGTTTAAAGAACTAACTGGTTGTCGTATTAAACAAGGTTTTTTAAAAAGTGACACGACTACCATGGGTGGCGTCGACAAAAGTTTTGTACATTTCCATCGTACGAATCCAGTTAGTCGCGGTCTTGTTTGTGATCCTTCTTGGACACTGTTCATGTAAGTTAAGATTGTATGTGTTTTTGAGATCTGTCGAGGTATTAACATTCGCTATGTATAACAGCATGTTACAGTATAATACCGGGGTTATCTTGTTCAGTCTTACATACCTGACAGGTAACCAAACACACTCAGTAACAACAAGCCAAGTGTAGATACGGCCAATACCTGACAGGTAACCAAACACACTCAGTAACAACAAGCCAAGTGTAGATACGGCTAATACCTGCAGGACAGGTTTTACTGTTTGTGTTGGGCTAAGTTCACAACAGCTGTCTACGAATGTGTCAATAAAGTGAAACTCTTTTCTTCAGTGATCCCCATGTCACGACGACCTTGTAAATGAGTGTAGTTACTCGGCAATATTATACCAGCATGTGCCAACAAACACGGGCGGATTCGTGGCGAACGGGTGTCTCTACTGAGTGTTGTAAACGACTTTGTCAGAACACGATTACGCGTTCGGTTTTAAATTAAATTTAGAACCGTCAACACTTTTCTACCGTGACAATTTTTTGAACATTTTCAGTTGGAACCCTTTTCTTGGTTACGCGTGAATACCTTATGCGGCCTCGCATTCCAAACTCAGTTGACATCGCCCCAAACTGGGTGATTTGTGGTAAAGCCTTCAATAACTAACATTGTATAAATCCGCCGTAGACCCTTTACCCAACCGAATAATGACCTTGACCTATTTTCGGAAGTAATTGTGTAGAGTGACGACACTTACTGGGTGTGGAAAGATGCGGGAGGAGAGCTTCTGACAATTTGTGCAAGGTTAACCTGGTTGTATGACTGACTGCAAACATTAAGAGTTGAGGCTCTTTTGCTGTTATGAGGTGTCCATGTTGAATGAATTTACTGCTGAACCTTGTGCCCTGTCAACTTAACGATTTTACGCGCCTCACAAGAGTCACTGCGGTGGCTCTAACTCACTCATGTGTGTACCTTGTGCTCAAGTTCGATTCTATGGGAACTATTTTCTACATTTTGGAAAGTGTGCGATATCCTAGTGGCGTCAAAGTGTACACAATTGTATTGGATTCGCTGACACGAGGCTTGATATTTCCGATAGGATTGAATAGCGCATAAGGGTGTACCACTGGCATAAACACGGTAAGGTAATTAATCATACTTTAAAAGACTACTTTAGATCAAACAGTGTAATGGATCAGAGGGGTCGTGATTACAAAATCAGTGATATGCTAAATCAGTTTTTTAACAATATTATATATTTTAGAAAAATATGATGGGCTAAACAGAACGGTAGTAAGTAAATTTTACAGCTTCGGTAATAGTGTTATACTACCGCTAAATTTGAAACAGTACATATTTCTCATAGATATATCATTTTTATTGAATTCATAGCCGACTGTCTATATTTATGTGGACAGAAGGTTTCCTTCGGCGTTCGATGTTAATCGATTACGTTGACGATAACCAGCAGCCATAACTGCCCGCAACATTCTACTGTGATACATTTTACACAAAACTAGTACATGCACCATGTGACCTCAAACTCCTAAATCCACAAATAGTTCAAGCGGGATCAGGATAAAGACTGACATAGTGTAACCGGGGCTTGTCATTAGACAAATATCAGGTCAATAGTGGCTGGGCAAGTTTATACACTGAAAGCCATTATAAATGCAATTTGACATTCATACTTTCTTTACTCACACTAATGTCAACATATATAAACCTAACTGACAGATATGTTTTAAGTGAACATCTGTGAATAATTTCATCTGACAATGTCCAGTCAACAACAACATCAGTGACGCAACAACGACATCACACTAAGGAGGGGTCACTTGCAGTCAATATCGTCTGTGTCCACCGTGCGCTGCAAGACATGCTCGCAGTCTTTTGGGCATTGAAAGACACACATTTCTCAGGAGCAGCTGTTGGATGGTCTGCAGCCTCTGATGGTCTGTTGTCTGATCATGACACCACCCCCTCCAAAACGATCATGTTCAAGGACACAGTTTGGCGCAAGTCTTTCTCCTTTACGTCGATAAATCTGTTGACGTCTATCTGCAAAGGATAAGTTAAACCTGAATTCATCTGAATAAATGACATCTGTTCTGTTGCCAAGATTGGCCAAATTTGCTGCCCATCTCTGCCTGGCAAGTCTGTGGCGATGCAATAAGGTTGGACCACGGAACGGGTGACGACACCGGATGTTGAAAGCAGCAAGGCGTCCTTGCACCTTTTGGGCGCTGAAATGACGTTGACTTGTCCCAGTTGTCCTCCTTGCCTAATCATCAGTTGTTCGGAACCGATTGCGCAAGTGCAAAACTCGGCTATTGCGGTTTTGTCGAACTGTTATCACAGGTGGTGCACCAGGTCGCGGACGATCAGCAACACTTCCGGTAGCCGGAAAACGTTGTCTGAGTCGACTTGCAGTGGATGGATGCACATTAAAGTGCCTGGCAATCATCACATCTGAAGCACCTTGGCTGACCATACCGATAACCTGATTCCTTTCGTCTTGTGTCAAGTGTGGCATTTTCTCAAAGTGATTGAGTTCCACAATTCCTTGTGCTTTTACAGGGCATGGGTGCAGGTTATGCATGTGCACAGCGTGTTTCATGAATGTGGTTGTGTTTACGAGAAATGTCAAAGGTTCAGTTTTAAGTATCAAAGTTCATGTGAGAGGAACGCTCCGGGACTCGAACTCGAAATGGGCCAGAATAACAGCCCTTTATCCCTACATCCTCTGTATCGCAGGAAAAAATCTTCAATACAACTTTTGTCAGTTTCAGGACAACAAATACCAATTGCGTTTTTAATGGCTTTCAGTATAGGAAGGCGTGTTTGTTAATCATACTTCAAGAAGAATTTTAACGATGGTTACATTGCAGTGATATGCACTCCACCTAAGGAAGAGTATACTAGAATCGAAATGACAATGAGTACAGCGGATTGATTTATTGCTTGTCTAAATGTCCTGCAATATTGAAGAGATTTGAAGGCATCCAATGATGCAACTGCACAGCATTTGTGAATTAACAAATGAAGGAGAGTGGCATCAAAATACATAAATTGTAAACAATTAACATTCCTAACACCTTAGTCTATCAAAATATAGTTAGACTGCAAGTCTATAGTAAATGCAAACTCTGTATCATCCACAACAGAATACAAACAGCTACTGAACTGATACAAGCGTTAACGCCTTTGTTGTATATAAACTGGCTTGCACGTGTATTCCCTTGTCACTGGCTTCATCAAGTAATTCCTTGTCATCACATTGTACTGTACAATAAACCGTTTTTTGTTATTTACTCTCTCTCTCCATTTCTTTCTCTCTCTCTGATATAAGTTTAATACTGGCGATGAATGCATTATGTATGGTGATTATTTAAATGAACAGAACTATATCACAAAGGCAAGATTGGACTGAAAATGTGTAAAAAGTAAATTTCTGAAGAAACTTCCTTTTCTTCCAGTCACCTCTGCATTTATATTCTTAAAACCTGATTCCTCCATCGTCTTTTGTACTGGAAAAGCTCCAAACAAATCCGTACACGAAAGTTATGTAACATATGTTATATTTGGGGTTACACTTTCTTTGTCAAGTACATATTCTAGTACATTTGTTGGGTTGAGTCCCATTCGGGATTCGAACCCACACAGACAGAATCAGGCACTTAATCGCCAGCACACAAAGTCAGACATCTAACCCGCTCACCTACCGCGGCTTCCACAAATATGGAAGTCGGACAACTGGTAGTTTAGACAACGGAAAGATATGTTGCCGAATCCAGCATATTTGCTACCAAATACCCATCTCCATAATACTGTCAACGAGTGAGTGAGTGTGGGTGAGTTTAGTTTACGCTACACTCGGCAATATTCCAGCTACATGTCGGCGGTCTGTAAATAATCGAGTCTGGACCAGACAATCAAGTGATAAACAGCATAATCATCGATCTATGCAAATCAGCTAGCCTGACCACCCGATCCCCTCAGTTGCCTCTTACGACAAGTAGTCTCATAATCAAAGAAAACTATTTGAGACAGTGGAATGTTGGTACTAAAACATTAGCAGGGCTTGCTTGAAATTTTACAGTCATCTCAGAGTTCAGTTTTGTCCAACATTATCATTTTTCAACGTTGTACACAACTATCCGACATTACAACCAATGACAAAACTTCAACACATCATGCAGTACCTCTAGACATGTCGCTACATCCCAGCCACGTGAACCTTGTCCAGTTACTGACACAAGAGTAACAGTTGTACAACATACAGACATTCTTGGAGCCTACGAACAATATCTAGTATGGAAGTTTTGTGTAAAATGGGATGCGGTTTAGTGTCCCAAACACAAAATCATGTTTCTGATTAGTTTGACATTGATTCTCCTTTAGACAGTTCATTTAGCTGACAGTACAGTTGACTCCCAAGTTGAAATTACACTTCTTCTTGTGTTGTCAGTTTGATATAATATAATTGCTCATATGACCAAATTGCACACAAGAACCAAGAGGTGTGGGAAAATGACAGCTCCTGACTATTTCTGATACAATACTTCTATTACAGACAGCTGTCCTGATGGTACATACGGCTACCACTGTCACTGTCTATCTCTGATGTAATACTTCTATTACAGACAGCTGTCCTGATGGTACATACGGCTACCACTGTCACTGTCTATCTCTGATGTAATACTTCTGTTACAGGCAGCTGTCTTCATGGTACATACGGCTACCAATGTCACTGTCTATCTCTGATGTAATACTTCTGTGAGAGACAGCTGTCCTGATGGTACATACGGCTACCAGTGTCACTGTCTATCTCTGATGTAATACTTCTGTTACAGGCAGCTGTCTTCATGGTGCATACGGCTACCAGTGTCACTGTCTATCTCTGATGTAATACTTCTGTTACAGGCAGCTGTCCTGGCGGTACATACGGCTACCAGTGTCACTGTCTATCTCTGATGTAATACTTCTGTTACAGACAGCTGTCCTGATGGTACATACGGCTACCAGTGTCACTGTCTATCTCTGATGTAATACTTCTGTTACAGACAGCTGTCCTAATGGTGCATACGGCTACCAGTGTCACTGTCTATCTCTGATGTAATACTTCTGTTACAGACAGCTGTCCTAATGGTGCATACGGCTACCAGTGTCACTGTCTATCTCTGATGTAATACTTCTGTTACAGACAGCTGTCCTAATGGTGCATACGGCTACCAGTGTCACTGTCTATCTCTGATGTAATACTTCTGTTACAGACAGCTGTCCTAATGGTACATACGGCTACCAGTGTCACTGTATATGTCTGATGTAATGCTTCTGTTACAGATAGCTGTCTTCATGGTACATACGGCTACCAGGGACACTGTCTATCTCTAATGTAATATTTCTGTTACAGGCAGCTGTCCTGAGTGTACATACGGCTACCAGTGTCACTGTATATCTCTGATGTAATACGTCTGTTACAGGCAGCTGTCTGGATGGTACAAACGGCTACCACTGTTACTGTCTATCTCTGATGTAATACTTCTGTTACAGGCAGCTGTCCTGATGGTACATACGGCTACCAGTGTCACTGTCTATCTCTGATGTAATACTTCTGTTACAGGGATCTGTCTTGATGGTACATACGGCTACCAGTGTCACTGTCTATCTCTGATGTAATACTTCTGTTACAGGGATCTGTCTTGATGGTACATACAGCTACCAGTGTCACTGTCTATCTCTGATGTAATACTTCTATTACAGACAGCTGTCCTGATGGTACATACGGCTACCAGTGTCACTGTCTATATCTGATGTAATACTTCTATTACAGACAGCTGTCCTGATGGTACATATGGCTACCAGTGTCACTGTCTATCTCTGATGTAATACTTCTGCTACAGATAGCTGTCCTGATGGTACATACGGCTACAAGGGACACTGTCTATCTCTAATGTAATATTTCTGTTACAGGCAGCTGTCCTGAGTGTACATACGGCTACCAGTGTCACTTTCTATCTCTGATGTAATAATTCTGTTACAGGCAGCTGTCCTGGTGGTACATACGGCTACCAGTGTCACTGACTATGTCTGATGTAATAATTCTGTTACAGGCAGCTGTCCTGATGGTACATACGGCTACCTGTGTCACTGTCTATCTCTGATGTAATACTTCTGTTACAGACAGCTGTCCTGATGGTACATACGGCTACCAGTGTCACTGTCTATCTCTGATGTAATACTTCTGTTACAGGCAGCTGTCCTGATGGTACAAACGGCTACCAGTGTCACTGTCTATCTCTGATGTAATACTTCTATTACAGACAGCTGTCCTGATGGTACATATGGCAACCAGTGTCACTGTCTATCTCTGATGTAATACGTCTGTTACAGGCAGCTGTCCTGATGGTACAAACGGCTACCACTGTTACTGTCTATCTCTGATGTAATACTTCTATTACAGACATCTGTCTTGATGGTACATACGGCTACCAGTGTAACTCTCTATCTCTGATGTAATACTTCTGTTACAGACAGCTGTCCTGATGGTACATACGGCTACCAGTGTCACTGTCTATCTGTGATGTAATAATTCTGTTACAGGCAGCTGTCCTGAGTGTACATACGGCTACCAGTGTCACTGTCTATCTTTGATGTAATACTTCTGTTACAGACAGCTGTCCTGATGGTACATACGGCTACCAGTGTCACTGTCTATCTCTGATGTAATACTTCTGTTACAGGCAGCTGTCCTGATGGTACATACGGCTACCAGTGTCACTGTCTATCTCTGATGTAATACTTCTGTTACAGGGATCTGTCTTGATGGTACATACGGCTACCAGTGTCACTGTCTATCTCTGATGTAATACTTCTGTTACAGGGAGCTGTCTTGATGGTACATACAGCTACCAGTGTCACTGTCTATCTCTGATGTAATACTTCTATTACAGACAGCTGTCCTGATGGCACATACGGCTACAAGTGTCACTGTCTATCTCTGATGTAATACTTCTGCTACAGACAGCTGTCCTGAGTGTACATACGGCTACCAGTGTCACTGTCTATCTCTGATGTAATGCTTCTGTTACAGACAGCTGTTTTGATGGTACATACGGCTACCAGTGTCACTGTCTATCTCTGATGTAATTCTTCTGTTACAGGCAACTGTCCTGGTGGTACATACGGGTACAACTGTGGTTACACATGTAACTGTGACCAGGACAAGTGTAATCCTACTTCCGGCTGCAGTCCGCCAAACTGTTCCCCAGGGTGGTCTGGTCCGACATGTCAGAAACGTATGTAACTACACTACCACACAACTACTGACACGGTAACATAATTAAAGCTTAGTTTATGTTTGACTCTGGGGTCACACATTTCTCTTCTTTTAACTTATAGAGGTTATATACTCTGTTTTGTCCTAAGGGGTCACATCCATTAAGAATCACCCTGATTAAAGGAAACACTTGTGTCATCACTGCTATGTTTTCCTGTCTTCTGAGTCACGCTCCTGGAATCTTGTGGTTTGACGAGGTTTTTTTTGTTGGAATAGACGTATGAATATGGTTATAGATTGTCTCTTTTTACGACCTATATGCCTTCAGTCAATCGGATTGTAAACGAATTCACATCGTGTACGGCTCTAGGGACCATGGGTGAAGGGGCTTTAGACGTGTGTTCATTCTGTACCAAGAGGAGTTAATACATACCAGGTTGAAGTTGTGTCAACAATTGGGACAGACCGTTAATTGTACAAATAAGTGTAGTTGAACTACGTACATTAATCATTGAATGTTGTTGACTTATGAGGTATGAATAGGACACAATCTCCCCATACTTCATTGATTTGTGGTTTATTATTGATGTAAGTTGGTTAAGGGATGGTAGCTATACATGATGTCCGCCAATGTGAACTATGTATAATTCCGCAGCGAAAAATTATGTCTTATGGTTTTACACACCGAACATAAATATACTGAAAGGCGAACGAAACGTCGTAATATTGGAAATGACATCTAATTACAAATGGAGTATTTTTTACAAATATACACCAGAAGTCAAGTTTGAGGAAAACATGAATCGTGGTCGTATAGCCTGTATTGCCCAATAAAGTATTGTTTGAGATTGAGGTTTGAAATGTTTTTGTTTGTGGAAAGGGAAGAGTTCGCACAAACACAACATTGAAATCGAGATGCACGCGTGTCATGCACGCATTCAGGTATAGATTGTCGGCTTGAATGGCAGTTGTTCACTTGTTTTCTGAACACAGCAGCTAACCTCAATCAACCTCAATCTCAAACAATACTCTAATGGGAAAACAGGCTATACGACCACGATTCATGTTTTCCTCAAACTTGACTTCCGGTGTATATTTTCCAAAATATAGGTTCAAATAATCCATTGATACTTAAATGTCATTTCTAATATCACGACGTTTCTTTTGCCTTTCAGTATACTTTGTTTATTGAAAATGTTGGACGTAAAATAAGCTTTGTTTAACAAAAGTCCAATACAAAATGGCCAGTGTGGCACGTAATGGAACTGAAAGTACAAACACTCATTTGTACCATGAAAACATAGAGTCCTGCAATCGGAACACGTTTACCTTCTGTGTAAGCATTATAATAAGTAGGTAGCATAAAAAGTATACTCAGCTTGGTACTGAGTGGAACGATAGGTCATGTTATTGAGATGTCTTGATGTTGTGCTGAAAACCTTGGATCCAAACAAGATGAATATACTGGAAGACAATCGTCCTGGATGCATTTTCCAGATAACCTTGCGAGGGTGAAACCTACATCATCCAGTGGAGAAGGTCTTTACCCATCATCCCAAGCCACTGACGGAAACACTGCTGCAAACAGTTACGCTTTCTGTATAGAGACAAAGGGCAGCAACCCCAACTGGTGGCGAGTGGATCTCAATGACACAGTGTTGATACGTGACGTCACCATCTACTTCAGAACTGACTGTAAGTATAGTATCATGACTGATTGTCATTAGTTACACTGTCTGTGTAGAGACAAAGGGCAGCAATCCCAACTGGTGGCGAGTGGATCCCAATGACACAGTGTTGATACGTGACGTCACCATCTACTTCAGAACTGACCGTAAGTATAGTATCAATACTAATTGTCATTAGTTACACTGTCTGTATAGAGACAAAGGGCAGCAACCCCAACTGGTGGCGAGTGGATCTCAATGACACAGTGTTGATACGTGACGTCACCATCTACTTCAGAACTGACTGTAAGTATAGTATCATGACTGATTGTCATTAGTTACACTGTCTGTGTAGAGACAAAGGGCAGCAATCCCAACTGGTGGCGAGTGGATCCCAATGACACAGTGTTGATGCATGACGTCACCATTTACTTCAGAACTGACTGTAAGTATTACGTTTTTGGTAATATGGCGGCCAACACATTAAGTAGCTAGTAAGATAGTAGCTAGGTTATGACCCATTCTCATCAGCTACTGATTTTGAGAATCTGACTTACATGAAGCCACAGGTTTTTGATCGTAGTTGGACTTCTCCGGGATCCTAATGTTTCCTTTTCCCGGTGAAGATCCCCATGGTTCCTTGCATGCTGATCTACCTTCAGATGCTGGCGATCTATAGCCCGTGTTTTATATTGTATTGTCTTATTTAACTACACTGTTTTAGTTTTACATGCTAGTTTTATGTTCATATCTGTGATACTCTAGTTTTTTTTCTGCCCATCGTCGACAAGTTTAACTCTTCATAATGTTATCATTTTTGTATTATATAAATTGTTTTCGTCACGATATGGCTGAGATATTGCCGATGTGACGTTAAATATTAACTCACTCACTCGATCCCGGTGAAGAATCACTCACTAATGTCATATAATGAGAAACGTTTTCCAGTTATCAAGTAAATTGTCAAGCACATTCAATGTAAACTTTTGTTTAGATCTACGTTATGTTGTGATAACATGCCTCGAACTCGGGTCAAGGCATCAGTATACGGCATCGTGGTGTTTGGAATCGATGAAAAGACCGCAAAGTAATGCCATGTTGGCAATCACCCTAAAACAACGTATTGCCTTAAAACATGTATAATTAGAAACTTGTATAACGTGATTAATTAGCTTTGATGGACTTTAAGTAACCAATCACAATTAAGTGTTTACTCGAGTCATGATCGAATCAGTAATACATGCAGATATACACAGATCAGACCATTTCTCATATGAAAGAAAGTTTAAATTGGGCATGATTGATGTGAAATATACTTTGGATGCTATGCCTCAAACTCGAGTCGCATCTAGGTACCAGTATAGTGATGGAATCGATCAAAAGATTGGCAGTTATGTCATTTTCGATAGCATTCTTACGTTATGATTGCAACGGGTTGCCCCTTCTAATTTCATTTCTACTTTTCATGTCGACATGCAAATAGAAACTATCACGTGACCCAGAAAATTTGAAAACAACAAATAACGTAGAACTGATACACAGTTAACAGAAACTAACTAGTTTTTCAGTTCAATAACAGAAACTAACTAGGTTTTCAGTTCAATAACTGCAAAGTTATTACAATGGGAGCATTTTTTTACACACGTACTAGGGGGGCCAGCAATTTTTTACATAAAAAATATGTTTAAAATTATGCTTAGAAATTGTGGGAAGGGGAGGTGGGTCATTGATTTTGTACATGACATGCAGGGGGTTGGGGGTGGGGTGTGTGTGTGTGTGGGGGTGTCACTTATTTTGTACATAAATTTTAGGGGGGGTCATTGACATTGTACATGCTTCTCCACAAAAATCATCATCACCCCCCCTGGCCATAAATTATGAACGGTCCCTAATAGCAATGAGTGAGTGAGTCACTTCTTCAGCCATATCGTGACTAAATCAAGTTATAGATTTATAATGATTAAAAGCAAATCTGACACACTTGTCAACGAAGGACAGTAAAACAACTAGATTATCACAGATATCAATTTAGAAACTAGTAATTAATTCTAAAACGGTTTAACTACAGAGGACGATACAATATAAAAACGGGCTGTAGATCGCCCACAACTGAAGGTAGATCACCATACTAGGGACCATGGGGACTGATAGTAACGTTGCTACCTGCATTTACCATAGTAGGATTTACACCATCCCTTCAGCCGCTGGAGCTAGTAGGAACTTTCACCCATAATTTAAACTTACACAAATACTACGTTTAAAAGTCTGGTAAGTATAAATTTACTTGGAAAGTTTGGGGACTTACATACACTCACAGGAGGACAATAATTTTGCGCTACTTCATCCGCCTGTGAGGATACAGCCACTAGCATTCTAAGTTGCTGATTAAAACTACCAATAATACAATATATAATACAAAACATATCAATCAAAATGTATCAATTTGTTCTTTTGAAAATTCACTAAAAAATTGAAAATTAACATTAAAAGGATCCTTCACAGATTTGGCATTGAAATATTTATCCCTTGTGATGGAAAAACATCAATACAGTCAAGCATGACATGTTTGACCGTGATCCTCTCATCACAAGGGATGCAAAAACGAGGATCCTCACCTTCTAATAAATATTAGTGCGTATATCTAGTATGGCCAATGCGAAATCGTTACATAGTGATCTCATCAAATCTGGTAATATCAATGACATCAGTGATGATAATATGCAGATAGCAGCAACACTTCCCAAACAGCTTTGATGTCCAGAATGTGTATTCGATCTTCACACAGCTGGTGGTCCTCGTGACTTTGAAAGGCATCTGCTTGTCCACTTATACCTGCTATAAAAATAGGGAACAGTGCAATTTGAGGTGATAATATTTAGGTACAAAGTTGTATTCTTGTATGTGGATTTAGAACATGATTATTCAGGAATTTCGTGTATACGCCAATTTCGTGTAAACGTTATTCATGATGTGTATTTGAACAAGGTCGAGTAACATTCGAAATGTTCAGTCATGCATGTCATTGTGTTGGTGAATAATGTTCTGATATTGTTTTAAACACATTAAACGATGGTGTTAGCGTGCGGAAAATGTCATGTCAGGGGCTGCTACGTGGAATTGTCATTTCAGAAGTTGTAAATGTTAGGAGTTAGAAGACAGAACATTGTGGCATGAGTAGAGCTACAGGTGGTAGATAGGGAGAGTGGACAAACGATTTGTAATCAGACACGATTGACGGACTCACATTACTGCTAGACGTAGTAATGCTAATGACTAATGCTACCCGACTAATGCTAACCGACTAATGCAAATCTCATTCAGATGTCCCTGATATACTGTTAAACTATGTATCACCTTAAATATACAAAATATCCATAACTTCCATTGAATATCCCCTTCTTTGTTTAATGGTATAGTGTAACCATCTCCAGAAAGTTCAATACAGTTTATGGATCAAGTTTAAAGCTGTTCAAGAACCTTCCAGGTCACACTTGACGCCAGACCCATCCAAATGAAATAACTTTAAAACCACTGCTGATATCAGGTAGTAATACATTTGTGACAACTAATTAGTGTTAAACTCAATGTTCTGAACTTCTACTGAATCTGAAACAAACCCGCAGTTGAACAATGACATAACAATACGCAAATGTATAGACTAATCCACTTCAGACAATAAATACATATTTCAGCTATCAACTTGAAACAATGACTAACCAGGTCACAGAACGTGGAAGCGTAAAATATATAAGAATGGATTCAGGTCTGCCATGCATCCAATGAAAGCATACACAGATAGATAGATAGATATTCTTTGTTTCCTCCAGTGAATGAAGATACAATGTGATATGATATATTTACATGCAGATCAGAAACAGGGGAATACAGATAGTTACAAACAATTTACAAAGAAATGTTTCCAGTTGTTAACAGTTATACATACATTGGTCATGCACTCAAGCCATACATTATCATCAAGGGATAGACAATATTCCGTTGGAAGTCCTCCCAGTAAGAAACATAGAATCAATTCTTCACCATTGTTCCAAAGGCTAGAAAACGTATTTACATCTACTATGTCAATAATTGATTCGATAAGATCTCTCTGACGGCTTGTCAGCTGGCAGTACATAAAAGCATGTTTGACAATATCGTAGGCAAATGTGCCATATATACACTTGATTGGATACGCAGAGTACTATTTTACACCAAGTTTGCAATACAGTGAAATAGATCAGGCCGTAGGATCGACATTTACCATAGTCTATGTATATTCTGGTCTCGCACTGAATAGTATCTATGTTGATTTTCCCTTGACGTTAACTCTTTAGATGTATGGATAGTTTAGCTTCATGGATTGTTTTCGCAACATGGACATTCCTTTGTGCTTTATTAGGAAAGCTGGCAGACACAATGTATGTATTTACATAATCTGTCAGGTCGTATTTATATGTTAATAGTAACATATGGTAGTAAGGGAATTTTGTACTTTTAGCTTCTCTTTCATAACATGAGTCAAGTAAGAATTGACTAAGTTTAAAGTTTAAGACATTCTTGAATACAAAGTTTAAATTACCTCTACATAATTTGCCAAGGAACGTAAGACAACGTTTTTTTCTATGTATGCTTGGACTGATAGTAAATTTAAACAATCTCGTGCGACAACTGTTGAAGAACATTTAGAGAGCCCCTGGATGTTTTTACAGAAGAAAGATTATGCTCTTTCAAGTATTTCATACTCTTTAGATGTTAGTTTACACCATAATTCACAAGCAAACAGGGCATATGGTGACATAACTCTGTTCCAGACACACAGTTTATCACATGATTTTTGAGTACGCACTAAAGTTGAAGATGCAGTGGTTATGTACAAGCCAGCATACACAACAAGATGCAGTGGTTATGTACAAGCCAGCATACACAACAAGATGCAGTGGTTATGTACAAGCCAGCATACACAACAAGATGCAGTGGTTATGTACAAGCCAGCATACACAACAAGATGCAGTGGTTATGAACAAGCCAGCATACACAACAAGATGCAGTGGTTATGAACAAGCCAGCATACACAACAAGATGCAGTGGTTATGTACAAGCCAGCATACACAACAAGATGAAGTGGTTATGTACAAGTACAAGCCAGCATACACAACAAGATGCAGTGGTTATGTACAAGCCAGCATACACAACAAGATGCAGTGGTTATGTACAAGCCAGCATACACAACAAGATGCAGTGGTTATGTACAAGCCAGCATACACAACAACAAGATGCAGTGGTTATGTACAAGCCAGCATACACAACAAGATGCAGTGGTTATGTACAAGCCAGCATACACAACAAGATGCAGTGGTTATGTACAAGCCAGCATACACAACAAGATGCAGTGGTTATGTACAAGCCAGCATACACAACAAAGATGCAGTGGTTATGTGTACAAGCCAGCAAGATGCAGTGGTTATACACAACAAGATGCAGTGGTTAGCCAGCATACACAACAAGAGCATACACAACAAGATGCAGTGGTTATGTACAAGCCAGCATACACAACAAGATGCAGTGGTTATGTACACAAGCCAGCATACACAACAAACAAGATGAAGTGGTTATGTACAAGCCAGCATACACAACAAGATGCAGTGGTTATGAACAAGCCAGCATACACAACAAGATGCAGTGGTTACAACAAAGCATGCGGTGGTTATGTACAAGCCAGCATACACAAGCCAGCAGTGGTTGTGCACAAGCCAGCAACAACAAGATGCAGTGGTTATGTACAAGCCAGCATACACAACAAGACAAGCCAGCATACACAACAAGATGCAGTGGTTATGTACAAGCCAGCATACACAACAAGATGCAGTGGTTATGTACAAGCCAGCATACACAACAAGATGCAGTGGTACAAGCCAGCATACACAACAAGATGCAGTGGTTATGTACAAGCCAGCATACACAACAAGATGGAGTGGTTATGTACAAGCCAGCATACACAACAAGATGCAGTGGTTATGTACAATGTACCAACAAGATACACATGTACAAGCCAGATGCAACAAGATGCAGTGGTTATGCACAAGCCAGCATACACAACAAGATGCAGTGGTTATGTACAAGCCAGCATACACAACAAGATGCAGTGGTTGCATGTGTACAAGCCAGCATACACAACAAGATGCAGTGTTATGTTATGAACAGCATACACAACAAGCCAGCATACACAACAAGATGCAGTGGTTATGTACAAGCCAGCATACACAACAAGATGAAGTGGTGTACAATGCATACACAACAACAACAAGCCAGCATACACAACAAGATGCATGTACAAGCCAGCATACACAACAAGATATGAACAAGCCAGCATACACAACAAAGATGCAGTGGTTATGTACAAGCCAGCATACACAACAAGATGCAGTGGTTATGTACAAGCCAGCATACACAACAAGATGCAGTGGTTATGTACAAGCCAGCATACACAACAAGATGCAGTGGTTATGTACAAGCCAGCATACACAACAAGATGCAGTGGTTATGAACAAGCCAGCATACACAACAAGATGCAGTGGTTATGTACAAGCCAGCATACACAACAATGCAGTGGATGCAGTGGTTATGAACAATGCCAGCATACACAACAAGATGCAGTGGTTATGAACAAGCCAGCATACACAACAAGATGCAGTGGTTGTGTACAAGCCAGCATACATAACAAGATGCAGTGGTTATGTACAAGCCAGCATACACAACAACATCTTTTTGAGTTACAATGTTCTCCCCAATGTAAAATGATGGACATGTATGTATTTGGGTATTACCAAACAATAAGAATACACTTTTGTCGGCATGATATTTAAGATGCCATTTACAAGAGTACTCAAAACACACATTTAGTGCACACTGTAGGCCATCTATGGCTCCACTTACAATAATTTTGTCATCTGCTAATAAGATACCTGGCACATTACCCTATGGAAGACTTAAACCGTGTTGTAATGATTCTAGTGCGCATAATAGGTCATTAATATACAATGAAAATAACCAAGCTGACAAAACACAGCCTTGACCAACACCTTGTTTTACAGGAAATGGAGAAGATGCAACTCCCCCTATTGTAACACAAGACTGCATTGAAGTATATTTAATACGTAAGATACGCCACAGTTTACTATTTATACCAAAGTGATGGAGTTTATAAAATAATCCATTGAGCCATATTCTATCCCAAGCTATACTTTCTAACAGTGTTAATGCAGCTGTTTCAGCGCCAGCACCTTTACGGAATCCAAATTGATACTTGTGCGGGAAAGGTTTACTGTGACAACACCAATTTTCTATTCTTTCTAAGATGACTCTTTCGAATAATTTGCTGAAAATAGGAGTTTAAGTTATTCCCCGGTAATTTGAAGGATCGCATGTGCTTTTACCTTTCCCTTTGTGAATGGGGGTATGGTAGCAACATTATAACCACAAGGTAGATATTCATAATGAACAATAGCATTGTAAAGTGCTACTAGGTGATTAACGACAGATCTACCGGCGATCAGGTCCAGGTGATGTGCCGTTCTTAAGTCGCCGAATAGTGCATAACTGTTCATCAAACGTAAAAGGACACTGAAGCAGTGTAAAAGCATCATCACAGTCAGCATGAGTATTCTCAAGTTGAGATACAAAGTTATTTACATAATCAGTAAAATCTGAATCAAAATTAACATGTGTACATGGTAGAGATAGGTCTCTGAAATATTAGCAAATAGGTCACATATACCTTCCTGAGTATTACAAGATGTGTTTTCGTAAGTGAGAACTTGAGTGTATTCTTTTTTACGTTTGTATATTTCGATAGCTTTAAAGTACTCGTGCATACCTAGTTCGGAAGCCTCATAAATTCCTTTGAATTTAAGATCATCCTCATGTTTCTTTGATTGACGATGTCGTTTTCGGAAAATACGTTTGGCTTCTTGATATGCAATGTAGTAACTATTCTCTTTATCATGGATTTTACCATTACGGATCCATTCATTACGACAATTTCTCATTGTATTATGTAGATCTTTCAAATTATCTTTTTTCCAATATGGACTCAAGTTTGCCTGGAAGGGATACTTATATTTGCTGCAGAATGGAGAGATTGGGTTACATATGCATTTTGAGCTTCGATATATTCTTCTGGAGACGTATACTTGGAGCATTTTCATTCAACATTTCTAAAATACTTTTCAGCTTCATATCGATACAATGAGAGATCTACTTGATTGGCTTTTCGCCAATTTAGATGTATACCACCAGTATAGCTGTATGTAGGAGTTTCACTACGAAACACCGTGAGGATAGCAAAGTGGTCGGATACAGCATAGCTTATGTTATTGTCAATAGCATAACCCAGTACCCTATTTCTGAGATCACAGTCTATGAAGACGTAGTCAATCAGAATTCTTTGTGTTTTACACTTGTTGGAATAAGTAAAAACATTACTATCACCCAGAGGTATAACAGATACAAGGTTTCGTTCTGTTAGAACCCTATTTAGATACTTAGCTCTACGCTTTGAGTCAACACAGTGTCTTACGTCAGCATTAAAATCGCCAACTAATATTGTCTCTGCTTCTTGAGCGCACTTGTCATATAGATCAAAGGTATTATACAGTTCTTCACAATACCGACAATCAAGCACGTTTGTGGGCGGAAGTCGGGTGCCAATTATAAATGTTGTGGTCCCGTTAATAGTCACCTTTGCACCAAGGATGTTGTCACTCTCTGATACGTAGAGCACAGAGCTGCTTAATGTTTTCCGGATAAACAGAGCAACACCACCTGCTCCTCTCTGTGACGAATGGTCAGTTCTACACTTATAGTATACACTAGAAGAGGCATGTAGATCGAGCAGTGTTGAAGCAAGATATACAATGTTTTGAAGTAATTAATCTTATTTTTTCTCAACTTAAACATGTAATTTTCGTTTTAGCATAACGCATGAACAAACCAGAAAGATTTGATCAACTTGAAGTGTGTTATTACAATAGCAGCATATATTAATTTAGCAGCCTAGGAGTCATATAGTTAAACCTAGAAGAGTTAATATAGTTATCCTGCACTTGGCATATGTTTCTCTCAAAACGGAAATGGTGTCATGAACATGGAAATGTTTTTAATTGTGTTTTTATTGAGAATAAACAAACATATTAAACATCTACTTCATCTTCGTTATGTACAGATACACCCAGAAGAAACGGCATCCAGGTGTACCTCACCAACACCACCACCATACCCAGCGGTCTCCTCTGCTACACTGTGACAGGAAGAGTAGATGGGCCTGACATCAACAACACCACATCTTTCCCCTGTCACGGCAGAGGGCGCTACGTACTTTTGTACACAACTACAGCTAATAATAGGGATACACAACCTATAATGGACTTTTGTGAGGTGGAGGTGAATGGTAAGAAACTCTAATTTCGTACCAAAATACATAACCTTTGATTTTTAATGTGATGTTTCTAGTTATCAAGTATAGATTGAGTATAGAGTTTTTGATGACCAGTTACTGATTCGAAACCAATGGTTAATAGTCGGACTCCCATTTATGGGGATGTAATGAGGGGTCTTGAGGGACATTTATTCAGTGTTGTCACCAGTCTTTAAATGCAAATTTCACAGAGAAGAAGACATCAAGTCACTTATTGGGTATAATAGAATACATTTATAATATATTTATGGGAACAGACCATACACCTTTCACCCGGAAGAAGGAAAAGAGCAATATTAATGTCTGAAATACATCCTTGTATTTGTCAATGGTTAAAACAATGTCAGTAGTATCTTGAGGTGCTCGACAATTGTGACCCAGTTTGTTATTTCTTGCCAGCTTGTGATCCGGGTACCTTTGGTGCTGACTGTGAGAACTACTGCCACTGTAAAGACGGCGTCTGTAACGACATCACGGGGGTTTGTCCTCCAGGTGGATGTCTGGCAGGCTGGAAGGGAACCAACTGCGATGTCGGTGAGTACATAATGAACAACAGAGGAACACGTGTAGACTAAAGGTTGTCATGGAACAAAGGATGGGGAAAAGATGGGGGATGAATGTGTTGACATGTCGTGGGGTAATGGTTGGGCAGAAAGGTAACTAACCAAGCAACAAACGTGATATCCTTTTCGGACAAGATGTTTTGACCAGTTGTACTGGGTGCTAGGGTTGATGGGGTGGGGGTGGTGGTGGTAAGGGTAGGCGTGCGTGGGCATGTGTGTGTGTGTGTGCGTGTGTGTGTGTGTGTGTGTGAGTGGTGAGTGTGTGAGTGTGAGTGTGAGTGTGTGTTTTCAGTTATAAAACAGTCAGCCTGACAATACGTATGTCTCACTTTGTCGAGAACGTTACTTTGCGGAAGTTATACAATCCAAATCAAACTGATCAAGAGCAATTTCCACATATGTTTTTTGTGTATATTAATGATTTGAAGATGTAACGCAAAAAGTAAGTAAAAAATGTAAGTAGCTCTGTAGTATTGCCACAGTGGCCAGAAATGACATGTGCATGTTACTAATACAATTGTGTATTCAGTTATTAAGATAGTTCAGACCAACACAAAACAGATAACACGGCCTGTTTATGTTAATCATTTAGTATTCGTCTAAAAGAATATTGCTGTAAATATCTTAAACAATGTTAAATTATTATATGGCGTCCATTCCGTCCTTCCGTCCAGCAACTTTGTCCGGAGCATATCTCTTAAGGTTTACATGCTATTTTCACCAAACTTATCTTGTACAGAGCATATATCAGAGAAACAAGACATGCTAGGTTCACCAAACTTATCTTGTCCAGAGCATATCACCGAAACCATTCATGCTAGGGTTCGCCAAACTTATCTTGTCCAGAGCATATCACCGAAACCATACATGCTATAATGTTCACCAAACTTATCTTGTCCAGAGCATATCACCGAACCATACATGCTAGGTTCACCAAACTTATCTTGTCCAGAGCATATCACCGAAACCATACATGCTAGGTTCACCAAACTTATCTTGTCCAGAGCATATCACCGAAACCATACATGCTAGGTTCACCAAACTTATCTTGTCCAGAGCATATCACCGAAACCATACATGCTAGGTTCACCAAACGCCACACACATGTTAGTTATTACCCATAGATCCTGTTGGCTGCTGATCCTTGTCACATTATATATATCAACATCAGTCCCATGTCCCACAGTGGGAAGCTGGGGAATGTGAGCTGCTGATCCTTGTCACATTATATATATCAACATCAGTCCCATGTCCCACAGTGGGAAGCGGGGGAATGTGAGCTGCTGATCCTTGTCACATTATATATATCAACATCAGTCCCATGTCCAACAGTGGGAAGCGGGGAACGTGAGCTGCTGATCCTTGACACATTATATATATCAACATCAGCCATGTCCATGTCCCAAAGTGGGAAGCGGGGGAATGTGAGCTGCTGATCCTTGTCACATTATATATATCAACATCAGTCCCATGTCCCACAGTGGGAAGCGGGGAATGTGGGCTGCTGATCCTTGTCACATTATATATATCAACATCAGTCCCATGTCCCACAGTGGGAAGGGGAATGTGAGCTGCTGATCCTTGTCACATTATATTTATCAACATCAGTCCCATGTCCCACAGTGGGAAGCGGGGAAATGTGAGCTGCTGATCCTTGTCACATTATTTATATCAACATCAGTCCCATGTCCCACAGTGGGAAGCGGGGAATGTGAGCTGCTGATCCTTGTCACATTATATATATCAACATCAGTCCCATGTCCCACAGTGGGAAGCGGGGGAATGTGAGCTGCTGATCCTTGTCACATTATATATATCAACATCAGTCCCATGTCCCACAGTGGGAAGCGGGGGAATGTGAGCTGCTGATCCTTGTCACATTATATATATCAACATCAGTCCCATGTCCCACAGTGGGAAGCGGGGAATGTGAGCTGTGCTCACTTCTACACTTGTTTGTTTTGTCACTACCACACGTAGTGGTCTTTTTCTTCAATGTTTCACCTGTTATACTTTAATATTAACTTTCACGATGACTCGTAGAACGTGGACCACCCAATGCCCACTTCTGTTGTGGCAGACGGAAATAATGATAACAAACTGTTTGGTGATTCTTGACAGAATGTGTCGACAATGTCGAGTACGGCCCTGACTGTAGAGGGGCGTGTTCTTCCCGGAT
Organism: Haliotis rubra; assembly: GCF_003918875.1. Taxonomy (NCBI): domain Eukaryota; kingdom Metazoa; phylum Mollusca; class Gastropoda; order Lepetellida; family Haliotidae; genus Haliotis; species Haliotis rubra. Next base: position 28,211 of record NW_025766234.1, read on the forward strand.
GTGCCAGGGAGATGGGAGCACCTGTCCCCGGGACACAGGACGGTGTACAGATGGATGTCAGGCAGGATGGAAGGGGAGGACTGCACTACAGGTAAGAGACATCGGAAAGTGTCATATTTCACTGAATGTATGTCTTTAGAGTTATTGCAGACACCATCTGAATTAGACCCAACATATAGCTGACAACCATATTTTACAGCCTGTGTCCAAGGTGTGGAATACGGGGTCAGGTGTCTCAAAACCTGCAGTACCCGGATGTGCCAGGGAGATGGGAGCACCTGTTCCCGGGATACAGGACGGTGTGATGGAGGATGTCAGGCAGGATGGAGGAGTGGACTGCAGGCAAGGTGAAGTGATATCCATTGTATTTCAAATAGATGGTTTACGTCATCTCATTGTAATAGCCAAAGTATATGTAGCTTGCAATATACCCCGGACATATCCCAACAGACGTAAAATACATGTATGTCTGTGCCTTGTAGTATGACAGTTGTATACTTGAGTGACAGGGGGTTCAGCCCATGCCACATTTGAAGGTTCAGTTCCCGTTACTAAATTTGAACTAATGGCACTGTAGCTAGTATCAGTTGTATATACACAAAATATTGCAACACTTTTTATGCAATGATTATCTATCCGAATATTGCTACAGAATGGGAGGGAGAGGACTGTACATCAGGTATGTCACGATGTCACGTATGTGTAAGTGTAGTGCAGTCATAAAAAATATCTGAAGATCCTATGAGTAAATGATTTATGGAATTTAAAATTACGATAATGACAATGCAATACGTGTATTTGCTGTAACGTGCGATTTTCGTATAAGAAAGAAGCGGTGTCCATTTGTAGTCGTCCGACATTTTAGCTTCCAGGCGTTCAGTAATCAAAATCGCACGGTGTTGGAACCAGGAAAAGGTGTCTACAACGGCAAAATAATTCTGTCAAGGGATAATATATCAGGATCATTTCCTATTTGCGATATGACAAATTTTATGTGTAACAGCATTTATAAGTTGCTATCCATCAACAGTCATTTTGTATTTCCAGCTTCTAAAATGCCACTCAAAGAAGTTATTCCTTTTTAGGCAACTTATATGACACAAACTCAGTTTCCCAAGGCAGTTAAAATTGGTATGAGGTTCCGTCACGTAGACGACAGGAGACATTTCCAGTTATCTGTAACTGAGTCAATTTTATCGTTTTCGTCATCATACGCCATGGACGTACAACAGACACGTTCCAGCTGATAGTTAGACTTCATCCCCAAACAACCTTTACTCGTGGTAAGCGATGGTGACCTAGTGGTCCGATTCCGCGACTTGGTGAACTGTATGTGTCATCGTAGGTACCGGTATAGACCTTTGCATGTAATATCAATCAGCTGATTGTCTGGCTCAGACTCGAGTATTATCGTACACAGATCTATAGCGGGAATATCAAAGTGCACGGCGTCAACTATGCTAGCAAACAAACAACAGACATATATAAAGAACTAGAAGTCAAGAACAAGGAGCCAAGACAACTAACAGTTCTCTCTGGTGTGTTGCCGGTATGTTGTTTCCTTGCTGTGAGCACTGACAGCAATTACAGTGTTTGTCCTGGTGATTATCTTTCAGAGTGTACGCTAAACGTGAATTATGGACCCGGTTGTCATGGTAACTGCAGTGCCCGGAAGTGTAAGGGGAGGTATCGGGCACCCTGTCCCGGGATACTGGGCGGTGTGGTGGAGGATGTCATCCAGGATGGGAGGGAGTGGACTGTATGTTGGGTATGTGACGTTCTCGTACTATGGAGTAGTTCTGTATCAGTTAAAACAACCATGTACTTATTGTCTGTACTGACGATTAACACAAATGCTAAACATTATATTTTGCTGTACATGCTAATACGCTAGCCAGTATTCGCTCAACCTGATAAGACACTGTGAAGCATATCAGAAGTGCATCCCTATCAATATACATTTTCTTGAAGAATGTCAGTCACGGACATTTGGTGTTAACTGTTCCTCCACGTGTGGACATTGTGTGGACGATGAACCTTGTCACCACGTCACTAGAACCTGTCTCAAGGGCTGCAGTCCAGGCTGGGTCAGCGACACCTGTCAACAAGGTTAAATTACGTGGTGTTGAATAACAAGAGGTAAACTCGCTGCAAAACGTTAACGCCAGAGAAAGGTTTGCACGAAGATACCATGGGAGAAAAATCAAGTTCTGTTCACATTAGCAGTGAATAAGACACGATACTGAGATCATATGATTATTAAATATGATATATACAACGTTCTGCAGGCTGTTGCGTTAGTTACCAGTTGGTTCACCTTCTTAGGTGAAAGTTAATATATTAAACAATTGATTGTAGAATGTCAGTCGCGGACGTTTGGTGTCAACTGTTCCTCCACGTGTGGACATTGTGTGGACGATGAACCTTGTCACCCATGTCACTGGAACCTGTCTCAAGGGCTGCAGTCCAGGCTGGGTCAGCAACACCTGTCAACAAGGTTAGCTAAGGAAGAGGGGCTACTTTTATAACGTCTGTGTATTTTAGTACAGTCAGCTGTTCACCACAAACCAGTGCAAAAGTATCCTAACCAGCACCCATCCCTGTAATGGATAAATCATACACCATTCAGTATAATCGTGTAAATATTCAAGGGAAAAAAAATGAGGGTTCACCAATGAGTGATTATAACATGAAATGGTGTCTCCAAGTTTTGTTTGTTGCCTGTACCCAGACGTGTCCGCATTAACAAACTGTGGTCGTCAGAATAATGGAGCAACAGTGATATGAAACCCAAGATTATACGAGAAGACTCGACATAGAAAACTAATTCGGCACTATGGGGAATAAATTAAGATTTATAGATGATAGTGTGATGATATTCTCACCGTCCCTTCTACAACGATGTGAGTAACATTACTGATGGTGTTTTGAGAATGATGATGATTTTGACAATTATTCTGTTCTGGTTTAAGTGGTCAGCAGTTTACCTGGAAACTCAACGGGACGAATATCTCCTTTGGTAGCTGGATTTATTGGAGCCGTTGTGATGTTGGTGTTGTTGGCTGTTGTTGCAGGTGCAGTGTGCTCATGGAGGAAAGGAGACTTCAGGTAATGTTCAGTTGGTAATGTACAAACCGTGATTAGAGAAACGTACAAATGTATGTTGCCAGTTGTTTTTCTATCAAACATATAGAGAATGTATGAATTATAATGACAATGTTCAATATTCACATCTAAATCAGAGCATCATTTGCCAATTCCTGTTACTATTTTCATCATTTTGATATCAGGATGGCAAAGACGTCATCAAAAGAACCTGGCACCCCGCAGACAAGCCCGGCCCCACCTGTAGAAGTCTCAACATATGATGTGCTGCCTGAACATGACTACACCAAGCTGGACACGATCCACACAGAGCATTATGACACATTACAAACTACAGTTGATTACCAGAACAGTGATGTCCGTATCTAGCCGCAAGGATCCACACAGAACATTATGAGGCATTACAGCCTACACTTAGTTATCAGAACGGTGATGTTCGTATCTTGTTTGACAGGATCCACACAGAGCATTATGACACATTACAGCCTACAGTTAGTTACCAGAACAGTGATGTCCGTATCTTGTTTGACAGGATCCACACAGAGCATTATGAGACATTACAGCCTACAGTTGGTTACTAGAACAGTGATGTCCGTATCTTGTTTGACAGGATCCACACAGAGCATTATGAGACATTACAGCCTACAGTTAGTTACCAGAACAGTGATGTCCGTATCTAGCTTGGCGGGATCAACACAGAGCATTATGAGACATTACAGCCTACAGTTAGTTACCAGAACAGTGATGTCCGTATCTAGCTTGGCGGGATCAACACAGAGCATTATGAGACATTACAGCCTACAGTTAGTTACCAGAACAGTGATGTCCGTATCTAGCTTGGCGGGATCAACACAGAGCATTATGAGACATTACAGCCTACAGTTAGTTACCAAAACAGTGATGTCCGTATCTAGCTTGGCGGGATCAACACAGAGCATTATGAGACATTACAGCCTACAGTTAGTTACCAGAACAGTGATGTCCGTATCTAGCTTGGCGGGATCAACACAGAGCATTATGAGACATTACAGCCTACAGTTAGTTACCAGAACAGTGATGTCCGTATCTAGCTTGGCGGGATCAACACAGAGCATTATGAGACATTACAGCCTACAGTTAGTTACCAGAACAGTGGTGTCAGTATCTAGCTTGGCGGGATCAACACAGAGCATTATGATACATTACAGCCTACAGTTAGTTACCAGAACAGTGATGTCCGTATCTAGCTTGGCGGGATCAACACAGAGCATTATGATACATTACAGCCTACAGTTAGTTACCAGAACAGTGATGTCCGTATCTAGCTTGGCGGGATCAACACAGAGCATTATGATACATTACAGCCTACAGTTAGTTACCAGAACAGTGATGTCCGTATCTAGCTTGGCGGGATCAACACAGAGCATTATGAGACATTACAGCCTACAGTTAGTTACCAGAACAGTGATGTCCGTATCTAGCTGGACAGGATCCTCACAGAGCATTATGAGACATTGCTGCCTTCAGTACCCGCGTCCAGCAGGGTACAATTTTGCATTCTTCATACAGCTGAAACCACACACCAGTTTGTACTAAATTCTCCATTTTCAAAAGGACTGTAGTAAACGGAGTCAGTTGTACGGTTCCCACTGACATATACACCAGCCACAGCCCAGAGAGCAGCGGGAACATGTGGTTCAAGTCAAAGTAAAATTGCATTACACATCATTTTGTCACTGATGTATCAGATTCTCCAACATCTACCATAAACAAAGATGACATTTCCAATGTTGTAAACTTGATCAAAGACCGAAGAAGACGTGTTTTGAATTTTGTTTGAAAATGCACACCAGATCAAAGTTGACTGTGTAATCTCTCTCTGAAGTGGAAAGTGTGTTTTGTCACTCTGAGTCTCACTATAAAACCGACAAGGTGGTCTCACTGGTCCCTTTTACCTCTAGTTCATTGGGAGAATTGATGGAAGGCAATTGACTATCTCTTGGTTAGTGAATGATATGTATGGAATCCTAGAAGGGACATTGTCGCTATGTCGCATTGTCGCGTTGTCAAAACAAAGTAAAGTGAGGCAAAATAAACCAAAACCGCGACACGCGACATCGCGACAAAACGACATTTCGCCCATTTGTCGCATTGTCGCGATGTAGCGTGTCGCGTTTTGAATAATATATTTTTAATTCTTCAAGAGGGCGACACGCGACATAGCGACAATTTTCAAGGTCAAAATATGTCGCGTTGTCGCGCGTCGCTCTATGTAAGATGTGTAAAACAGCCTAAAATTTACTAAAACGGTAGACGCGATACGCGACAACGCGACATTTGATGAAATGTCGCGTTGTCGCATTGTCGCGCGTCGCGCCTTTGTTAAAATATTGAGTATAGTATGTATTATAACATATGACTAAAAACGCGACACGCGACAATGCGACATATTATGTCGCGTTGTCGCGTGTCGCGTTTTCGCCCTTTTTCGATTACCGGTGCGCATGCGTAGAAAGTCAATGAGTCTACGCACGCGCAGGAAATGTTATACTCTATTTCACACTTCAGTGGTCTTTGTTACCTCCAATGGTTTTACAATAAAGTAGTACGCGTATTGATAATGGGGCTGCTTTTTCTTGAACTTAATGGAAATCTTTCATTGTTGCTTTGAAAATTATTGTATATATTGTAAATGTATTTGGCCAATCAAGTATGTTTTAGCAGCAAGACAAGTTATTAGCGCTACTATTCATTGTAATCACGGCACACGGTGGCCCTGTCATTCAAGGCGGGGCAATTTGCTGTGCAGAGTTGTGTCTCTTAGTCACACCAGAAAACTATGATCAGTAGGTTCTAATCCCAGCACCATACACATTCATCACTTTGGACATTTCACCTATGTCAAGCTCACAGGTTGTGAAAAACTCAAATATTGTTAAAATCCAGGCCACATCGGAAGAAACATCAAGTGATGTCCACGAATGGGTCACTATGTTCGACAGTGTGGCTCCTCAGAGTTCTTGGTACAGTCCTGTCCGACGCTGATGAACTTGTTCAGCCAGCAGTGGATGGATACCAGGTAAAATGAGATGGTAATATCACTTAACCATCCAGCACCTCAAATACAGTTTTGGTCGACTTTTGAACGTGATATTCTTCTTGGGAAAAACGCCATACAAATGGAATGTTTTGATTATGATTTTAAAAGCGGTCAAATCGCTTGGCAGAGTTGCGTACCCTTGGGTGCCAGAAATCGACCCTCGCTCGCTCACTCCTCTCCTCCCTCCACTCACTCTCATCTCTACTCCACACCACTTCCCACTTCCGCTCCACTCACTCACTCACTCATTCCCTCCACTCCACTCCGCTCACTCATTCCACTCCCCGCTCCACTCACGCATTCACTCCGCTCCACTCCACTCCGCTCACTGACTCACTTCTCTCACTCACTCATTCCGCTCCGCTCCGCCCACTCACTCACTCCACTCCCCGCTCCACTCACTCACTCATTCACTCACTCCGCTCCACTCCGCTCACTCATTCCACTCCCCGCTCCACTCACGCACTCATTCCACTCCACTCCACTCCGCTCCTCTCCGCTCCGCTCACTGACTCAGTTCTCTCACTCACTCATTCCGCTCCGCTCCACTCCACTCCTCCCTCCCGCTCAGTGACTCCACTTCTCTCACTCACTCCTCCCACCCCCGCTCCACTCACCTCACTCATTCACCCACTCCGCTCCACTCCGTTCACTCATTCCACTCCCCGCTCCACTCACGCAATCATTCAACTCCTCTCAACTCAGGCCCTCATTCCGCTTCACTCCACTCCACCCGCCCACTCCCTCACTCCACTCCACCTCGCTCCACTCCACTCCTCCACTCCCTCCACTCCAATCCAATCCAATCCAATCCAATCCACTCCACTCCGCTCCACTCCCTCCCTCCACTCCACTCCACCTCCCTCCACTCCACTCCACTCCAATCCAATCCAATCCAATCCAATCTAATCCAAACATCGAAAAGTAATCATGCTTGTGATAGTTTATACAATCCGCCGTAACTAATAAAACGCGACACGCGACAATGTTTTGATGAAATGTCGCGTTGTCGCATTGTCGCGGGTCGCGCTTTGTTAAAATATTGAGTATAGTATGTATTATAACGTATTTACTAAGAACGCGACGCGATTATGCGACAACGCGACATTTTGATGAAATGTCGCGTTGCCGCGCGTCGCGTGTTGCGCTTTGTTAAAAATATTGCATAGTATGTATTATAACGTATTTTAAAACGACACGCGATTAATATGACAACGCGACATTTTGATGAAATGTCGCGTTGTCGTACTGTGTCGCGTCGCGCTTTGTTAAAATATTGACTATAGTATGTATTATAACCACAGGGTTCGAATCACTGTTTGGCCTCTCTTCGATAAACATCGACAGTTTCCGTGGATATTTTAATGACTCGGAAACAGAAAACGGCTCAGCCTGGTTCCCAGGGTCTGCTGCCCTAACGCTTCCACACTGAAAAGCCATTTTATTATCTAATTATTTTCTTATGTATTATGAGGAAATAATTGATAAAGTTCAAACCATTGTTTTTAAATGCGGGTGCGCTTGTAAAATTATCGGCTCTCAGTAACATAATACAGAAAAAATATATTCCCTTATCTTGAGTTACTTTGGTACATATAATTTGTAATAAAATTAAACAGATCCATCCATGTACACACTTTTTTTTCGAAGAATGTTGTCTGAATCGGTTTGTAAAACAACATGAAAAGGTTTTACCAATATTATTCAGAAATGTTTATGATTAAAATAAACATGGGGAATCAAATGATCTGTACAGAAAACACACACAATTATACTGCTGAATACAATGAATTTGACCCACTATTTTACTAAATTGAATATATAATAATACACAGTATGATCAGTATGCTAATACACTACCATAAAAATACATACATTGCCTTAAAAGTACATATATTTGAAGATTAACATTTAATACAGATGTACATTCCGCTATTTGAGCTTTTTACCACTGAAACTTGTCCTGAGTACTGTAGTTTTATGGCTTGAAGCCAGTATCAGTGTATGCATTTGGTGTACATGTATACTCGCCCAAAAAAAAAAAGAAACGCACATATGAATTTAAACTGTATTTTTATGTTTATTTTGAAACATCTTGTAGGCTTTAAGAGTCAATGAAATATAGCGAAATTGCACACTGGGAATGCAGACTTATCCGTCTTTAGCACCAACTCGAGGAAAGTCAGTTTGAGTGTCACATGGAGACGTGTGGTGGCGCTGAAGTCAATACCTCGTGTGACCACCGTGGGCATCCAGAACTGCACAGCATCGCCTCGGCATCGAACGAATAAGTCTCAGAATCTCGTGTTGCCCAATCGCAGCCCACTCTGCCTGTAGTGCCTGTGCGAGTTGCTGAAGTGTCTGGGGCTGAGGGTTACGGCGTCGCACCCGTCTGTCCTGGGCATCCCACAGATGTTCGATCGGGTTTAAGTCCGGTGATCTTGTCGGCCGAATCTGTCCACCTGGGGAACGCAAGCGTCGGCGAAACATTCACGTCGACGTCTGTACACCCGCATTCTTCCATCGCGTCGTTCCAATAGAAATCGTGATTCATCACTGAACCAGATTCTACGCCAATTCGGTAGGTTCCAGGCCTGAACGTTGGTGCACCATTGAACTCGATGTCGACGATGTTGTTGTCGAAGCACAGGGCCACAATTAGGTCTTCTGGCACGTAAATCAGCCCCTCTCAACCTGTTCCTGACTGTTTGGTCTGTGCAGAAAGCCTCCTCAATCCGGGTATTTGTGGAGCGGTACTGGTCGCCGTAGCTGTTTGATGACGCAGGTGATGTACCCGGATGTAGCGATCCTGCGCCGCAGTGGTCGCTCGAGGTCGCCCACTACGAGGGGCATCTGCTACCGCATTCTGCCGGCGCTATCTCTCCCAGAGCCGTGAAATGGTGCTTTGGTGATCATTTATGCGTCGGGCAACTGCACGTTGAGACGCCAGCTTCAAGGCAAACCAATGGCGATACGACGGATGGCTTCACTTAGACGTGGCATTTTGCGTTCGTCAACAATATTCCAAATACAGTGAATAATCGACGGGCAACGATCAACCTTTTATACCAATCATTGAGACTATCTGACCCCAACTTTCACGTGCATTGCATTTGAATTGTGTATTCTGTGACACTACACGCCGAAATGATGCTGTTAAATACGGGTATTTTACGGATGGTGCGTTTTGTTGTGATGTTTCAAAACATAAACACCATAGAACTCATAAACAGAGCAAAACCTTTTGTAAAATGAATCACGTTTTCATTCATTGCTACATGAAATTGCTATTTTCACGATGCGTTTCTCTTTAGGGAGAGTATATCTTGATTATTTTGGAGCATGATAACACTGGTGATATTAGAATAGAACTGATACGTGTTAATAATCATATAATTTGATATCAGCAATAATTCAGCAGTTAACAAGTTTGATTAAATGCTACAATGGAGTCTTTTGCGTTACTTTATTATACTTTAGGGCTGTGCATACAAACATATTTCAACACATAATCAGTGATTTTACACTGAATTTTGGAGAATGACAGTGCTCTGAATTTGTTAGCCAGTTCACTATTGATATTTGTTTTAAATTGAAATTTTATGGTTTGTATCTAAAATCTGGGTATTGTGTTAACACTCTATCCTTATTTGGACTAACGCACTTACTACTCTTGGTGTAGAGATTGAAAAGGCTATTCTGACATTGTACAGATATTAAAAGAGAAGTTGGAAATATACCGTGTCCCTATTGTAATCGTTAATGTTTTATTATTATTATTATTATTATTATTTATTATTCCGCCGTATTTTTTGTACCAGGCCCTACAAAAGCACCAGTGGTCAGAATCGCTTGAGAAAGGTCACCTAGATGCCCATCGAGGTGTAGATATTCCCATTAAAATCTCAATGCTCTAGGCCCAATAGCAAAAGGGGCAGATAATTCAAAATTATTTTAAAAAATTCAATTTCAAAGAAAGCAAGTATGTGCAAAACTACTGATCCTAATAAGTGCCAAAGTCCTTGAGCAGATGCGCAATAAAAATGCCTACAATTTGTGCTTGGACGGGTCAGAGTTGCTAAAATGTACCGTTTGGCAGTTATATTTGTTTAACTGATGTCAGTACGATTGTGCAAATTCTGCACAAAAGTGCCAGATTGCCGTTCCTCTAACCGATCTTACCTAAGATCAATCTTAGCAAGTTACGCCAATTTTACAATCGTCTTGGCTAAAAGTTACACCCGTTCCACTACCCGATCTTAGGCCGATTGTAGCCGGTCCCGATCTTACGATCCGATCCAAGCTTAGATCGAGACTCTTTCGTGCGAGAGATAGAGGGAATGCGAGGCACGAGTTATCTCCCTTACCAAATGATGGAAGTAGTTTACGAACCAACTGGAGTGAGTGAGTGAGTTTAGATTTTCGCCGCACTCAGCAATGGTCAGCTATATGGCGGCGGTCTGAAAATAATCTAGCTAAGATGCATAGCGTTCACCTAACATGAGCGTTCATGTTAGTGAACGCTATGGCGCATAGCTATAAATAATCGAGCCTGGACCCAGACAATCCAATGATCAACTTGGCACGAGGCATCGATCTGCGCAAATGGGAACCGAACACATGTGTCACCCAAAACAGCGCGACCTTGACCACCTTCGATCCCGTTGGTGGCCTCTGCTACGACAGGCATGGGTTATTGAAGTTTCAATGGCTTCTAGCGGACTGGCTAAGCGGGTATTTTTCCAGCCGTAATGGCATTGGAGAAAATGCCATGATCCAGTTAAATATTAATTCAATACCTGTCGTAGAAACCCACCGGTCAAACCAATCAAATCATGACCTGTGACCTATTCGATTCCAATTGCAAAGATCCTCTTATTGATATCTGAATCCAAAACTCATTTCATCTACTCTTAAAGGTACATAGCGTTCACTAACGCCCAGACGCTCATGACATACATCTTAACTAGTATTGCATATGGACCTTTGATGCGGCAACTCACTCACTTTCAGTTGGTTCGTAAACTACTTCCATCGACTACACAAGGAGATAATATATCTCGCAGCGTCTAACAGTTCAATCGACTTCGTCGGTGAATGAACGGTGTAACTTTAGCTAAGACGATAATGGCGTAATACTAAGATTGATCTTAGGTAGATCGGTGAAAGACGGCAATCTAACTTTGTGCGAATTTAAATCATACTGAACATCAGTTAAACAAATATAACGCCAAACCGCATTCTTTTTAACGACGATCAACTGGTGGGCATTTTAACGCGTCAAGGAACTGGCCTGTCGTCGATAGTTCTGCTGCACGGTAGTTAAAATAATTTTGAATTATCTGCCAGCTGACCAGACCTGGTGATGATTTTAATGGGGGAATATCGATCAATGAGCATCTGTGACGCTTTCTTTCGATTCTGACCGCTGGTCTTTAAGGGCTGTTTTAAACTGCGAGATAACAAATAAACAATAATAATAATAATAATGGTAACGTTACAACAGGACATCGGTATAAACTTTCTTTTAATATCTGTGCTGTCGGGAGATAACTTTTCAATCTCTGCCGCAGGTATTTGGTGATCAAATAAGGATGAATGTTAACACAATACCCAGATTTTAGATGCAAACCATGGAAACTTCGATTTAAACAGGCTGTCAATAATTGAACTTTGACTGGCGGTACTGTCATTCTCCAAAATTCAGTAAATCACTGATTATGTCGTTGATAATGTTTTAATGCAACCAAAGCTAATGAAGCGGCGCAAAACTCCATTATTGGCGTTTAATCGAAACGATGGCTGCTGAATTAACCCTTTGATATCAAATTATGATTAAACGCGTATCCGGTTATTCTAATATCACCGGTATTATCGTATCCGAAATAATCAGATATATACTTCTTCCTGAAAACGCATCGTGAAACTGATTTCATTGTGGCAATGAATGAGCGTGATTCATTTTACCGAAGGTTTTGCTCTGTTTATGAGGTTCTGTAATTACTGAACTGTCACGACAAGCTTGCACCGTGGAATACCGGCGTCATTTCTGGTGTTTTGAAATACGCAATTCAAAATGCGATGCGTGGCGAATGATCAAAGGACGATCAGACCTGTCGATATTCGCTGTATTCGGTTATTGACCGACGGTACGCCATCGCCGGTTTTAACTGAAACTGACGATCTCCGTACCGGTTATACGACGCATAAAATCTTGAAAACACCGTTTTCACGGAAAATACCGACGAAATGGGCTAACACTAAACGAATGAACGATCGGCGCATTGCTGCGACACGAAGATCGCGTCGGCATCACCTGCGTCATATTTGGCGACTTCGCTTTTACAAAGTACTTGGATTGAAGACTTTGAACAAACGATCGAGACTTTACGTGAAAGATTTGGTATGACCACTGTAACTCGTTTAACGTCGTCGACATCGAAATGAATTGCACCAACATTATTCGAACATTTCAGTGGCGAATCAGTTCGAAATGATGAATCATTTCTATTGAATTTTCGTACGATATGCGAATAACCGAAACGATCAAACATGGGTTCGTTGTTGGACGGACAGTTCGACATTCAGGTCTGGACGTTACGGGTTGGTTGGACTCTTTTGTTTACTTCCCGAACCAGGTACTCGGCGCAACTTTCGCACAATTACGGAAGCGAAGTTAATACGATGAACATTACGAATATTCGAACCTTCGTTCGATGCACCGAACGATATGCATTCTGGACAACGATGTTGAAAGTATTATTCAGCACTTACATCTCCATCAACCGGTAAACCCAAAAGATGAACAAGTCTGCATTCAGTCGATACGATGCTGATGACTCTTAAAACCTACGAAGATGTTTCAAAACAAACGTAAAATACGGTTAAATTCCGGGCGATATGTAACGCCGGAAATTAAATACGCTGATATGACTTCAACCATAAAGAAACTACGGTACTCGGAACGAAGTATTAGCTCAAATAACGGAGATGTTCATCTGTGACCAATGTTGATATTTCACCGGAATCGGTAACGTCTTATGGTGATGATAACGTACTGATCATGCTGATATTGTTATTATATATTCGATTTGAAACAAAATGATGGTCAGAACAAATTGTATTCGGCGGTACTGGTACGTTTTTCTGTTGATCCCCATGTTTATTGATGTAAACGTTTCTGTGGTAAAGACTACTTTTCGTATGTTGTTTACAAACCGTTCGAACAACATTCTTCGAAAAGTACCGTAATTGGATCTGTTTGTTTATTACCGGAAGTGTAACAACGCGAAAACGACTTTCAGATAGATTCTCGCGATATGTTACTGAGCCGATATTTGAAGCGCACCGTTGAGCAATGGTTGAACACTTTATCGGTATTTCCACTCATATTATGGAAATAATTGAATGATAAATGGCTTTTTCAGTATTAGAGCTGATAGCGCAGTCCCTGAGGTCGGAGGCTGAGCTGAACCTCTGTTTCCGGAGTCGTCATCCGCGGAAGAAACTGTCGTGTTTGAACAGGCTGTTCGAATATGTTTTATGTCAATATTTCTTTCGCGACATGATACGATGACGCGACATTTCGTCAATCGCGTTGTCGCGTTGTCGCGTGTCGCGTTTGGTAAATACGTTATGATACGTACTATGCCCAATGTTTTAACTTAAACATGACGCGCGACGGCATACGACGGCGCGACGTTTCATCGAATGTCGGCGTTTGATACCATCGTGTCGTCGGCGTTTAGTAATACGTTACCAATACGTACTATGCTCAATATTTTAGCAAAGCGCGACCCGCGACAATGCGACAACGCGACATTTCATCAAAACATTTGTCGCGTGTCGCGTTTTGTCGGTTGGCGTAGGCTATGCGAAGGCAGCGGTTGCTGGGTGGTTGGATTTGGTTGAACGATGGATGAAGGTGAGTGTGGAAGTGAGTGTGGAAGTGAACGGTGAAGTGGTGGTTGGACGGATTGAAGTGGAAGTGGAAGTGAGTGAATGAACGGAGGTGAAGAGTGAGCAGTGAAGTGGTAACGTGAAGCACGGTGAAGGACGTGAGCAGGCAAACAGTGAGCGAATGAGCGAGCGGTATGATGATGGTAGTGGCGGAGAGCCAGTGGTGGTGGTCGCTGAGCGGAAGGTGGCGTGGTGAGCGGGCAGTATTATTGAAGGCTGGTCGTGGTGAAGAATGATGAAGTGAAATGAGCGGAAGTGGAGAGCATGAAGCAGTCGAATGATGAGCGAGGTGATGGTGGAAGCGGCATGATTGAAGTGGTCAGTGGTAGTGAACGAATGCGTATTGTTGGGACAGGCTGATGATGAAGGTGGTGGTGGAGCAGGCACAGCGTGAACATGATGAACGCCAGAGCAGAGATGATGAGTGGAGGAGGAGTGAAGTTACGGCACTCCAGCTCTGCCAACATTTGGAGCGCTGCGTCATGATCAAACATTCCATTTGGCGATTTTCCCAAAGTATCGTTCGAAGTGGAGCAAAACATTTCAGATGGTGATATTACACTAACATTTACTGCTGGCTTCGGTATTGTCGGCATCAAGGACGGTGCCAAAGAACTGAGGGAAGCGTTTATGGTGACCATTCGTGAATGCCGTGTTTCTTCCATTCAATGACCTGGATTTAACAATATTTGTTTTCACAACCGCGATGGAATTGAAATGTCCCGAAGTGACTGAATATTATTGCTGACGCTGAAGTTAGAAACCTATGATCTGGATTTTCTGGTGTGACTATGACTCTGCGTAGGTACTTTGCCCAGCGAGCCACCATTCTTCCATGTTCCACAATGAACTATTGGCGCTAATAACTGTCTTTGCTGTAAGCGATGATAATACGCAATATACAATGATTTTCGAAGCAACCGATAGTGTTCCATTAAGTTCGAAGCGGCCCCTATTGCCATTGAACAACAGACCGCTGAAGTATTGATGCTGCGCATGGCGGGCTCGTGTTTCTGCGCATGCACTGATCGAGAACGAAACGCGACGCGCGACGGCGCGGGCATATTGTCGTGCGATAATGCATCATATGTTATAATACATGCCTTGCTCAGCTGTTTAACAGGCGCGACGCGCGACAATGCGACGGCGCGACGTGCGTCGAAGTATCGCGTTACGTCTCTGTCGCGTGCAGCTAAATTTTGGGCGTTTTACGCATGCCGTAGGCGTGCGCGTGAACATGTTTTGACAGCGAACCCGATAAGCATATTCGCGTCTCCCTTTGAAGGAATTAAAATATGTATTGATGAGCGCGACGCTGTCACTGTGCATTAATGGTTTTTGTGCCGATGATAAGCGTTGATATGACTGTTTTGCCTCGCCGCGATGACGCGACTTGTGCGACATGGCGTCCCTTTCATACATATCATTCACTAACAGAGATAGTCGGTAACGCTTCCCCAATGAATTGTCGGTTTTATGGTAGCCTTTCCGCTTCGAAAGTTACGGTCAGTAATTTTCAAACAAAATTCAAGGCAGAATTCTTCGATGTTTTGTCGAGTTTACAACGTTGAAATGTCGTCTTATTGGTGGAGGCTCTGGTAAAGCGATGATAATACTTTGACGGTGTTCCGCGCTCTGGGCGTGACGGAACAACGGCGACCGTTTGATAAATGGAGGAATTTAGTACTGGCTGATATTGATTTCGGCTGACATGCAGGTATGCCCTGCTGGACGCGCCGAGCACTGAACGTGTCTCATATTCACCGACTCCGGCTTGAATACGGCGTCACTGTTCGCGGCAACTGACTTTAACGGGCTTCCAGCTGCTAAGCAATGCTACTTATTGTTCCGCCAGCGTTTTGCGAACACCTGATCTATTGACTTTGTAGGCTTTAACAATATGATAACACTGTGTTGATCCCCGCCAGCAGGACGTATGACTGATAACTGGCCAGGCTGTCATGACCAACCGGTGTTCCATGAACATAACGACTTAACTGTGAGCTAGCTGTAATGTCATATTAACTCACCGGTGGCAAATACTGACACCCTTGTTGTTAACTGGCGGAGCTGTAATATTCGTACTATTGATCCGCCGAAGCTGAACATCCTACAACTTTGAATGATGATACTCATATTCTTTCTGTGTTGACTCCGCCAGCAGACTGCGGGCATCATGTTCTGTTGGCAACGTAACAATGTATCATGTCTCTGTGTTGATCCGCCAACGGACGTCGCTGTTTTTGGTAACCAGCTTCAACCGAGCTTTAATGTCATACGTCCCGCAAAATATTCTGACATCGCTGACTGTAACCAGGCTTTAATCGCCAATGCTCTGTGTTGATCCCATCAATATTCTGACAACTTAACTGGCAGGCAATAACTTCTGTGTTGATCCCGCCGAAATGAATACGGACGTCACTGTTCTGTTGACCAGGTAATGTCATGATGCTCTGTGGATCTGTCGACGAAGCTACTGACATCGCTGTTCTATTAAACTGTGAGCACAATACTCTTCGCCGATAACTACTGTTGGATCCTGTCAGGCTGCTGATCACTGTTATGACATGGCGGCAGGCGTAATGATCGTAATGGTCTATCAGGCATGCGAACGTCACTGTTCTGTTTCAACTGAAGTGTGAGCTGTAAATACTTCATATGTTCTGTGATTCTTACGTGAATACTGACATCTGTTCCTGTCAATCGGCTGGTTATGTGTCGCCAATGCTTCTTATTATTGAGGATCGTCAGCTTTATTGTGGTCGTGTTCGGGCGGCATCTGTGACTTCTGGTTGACTTATTACCGAAGATGCCGGAGTTCTTTGATGACGTCTTTTGCCGTCACGATGTCAATGATGATGGTAACGAAGGAATTGACGAAATGATAACCATTTAGATGTTGCGTATTGGTGTTGATAATTATATTCGCCATTCTTGTGTTTGATAACGACTGAAAACACCGTGTACGTCTCTGTCGCGGTTGTGGTACCTGAAATCCTTTCTCCGCCGAGCACTACCCTTACTACAACGACGGCAATCGCTCCAACAAATCCTGCTGCCAAAATGTTCGTACGCGAACTGCTGACCGTGTCGAAGATGTCGTCATTCGACACCGTCGGTATCGTAAACTGTTGAAGATCGGCGGTAATTTATTCCCCATGAATGCCGAATTAACATATTTCTTCTCGTATAATCTTGGGTTTCTCTCGCTGACGCTCGTGTTCCGCAGTTAATCTTGGAACTGGTACAACAAACGAAAACTTGGAGACGCCGACTGGTATAATCGCTCGTGAACCTACATTTTCCTTGAATGTTACATGTTTACATCCGTTACTGCTTTGCGCTGATTTAATGATGAACTGCTGACTTTGTAACCCAAAATGCGAGACGTTGTAAAAAGTGGCCCTCTTCCTTGGCAACGCTGACCGACGAGGTGACTGCAACCCGCTTCCAGACGGAGTTCCGGTGACATGGTGACGAAAGTCGTCCTGTCATCGCACGTGGAGGGGCTGGATGACCAACATCGCGACTTTGACATTCTGATAATTTGCAATATTGGCTTTCTTATTATTGAACCGAACTTAACGACTTATTGTTATGTCATGACTGATGTCATGTGATCGGTATCGAACGGAAGACGCGATTTTCTTCAATGATATGTCGTGCCAACACTACTGGCGTTAACGGCAGTTACCTCTTGTTAACACCACGTAATTTAACTGATGACATTAACATTTAATACGACCCGAACAGTTCAATGTTTATGATGATAACCTATGTCCGCACCGTCACGCGTGGAAGGCGGTAACGCAAATGTCCGTGACGTCTTCAAATATTATATTGATAAGGATGCGCTACCGATAATAACTTCTGTCTTAGCTCGGGCGAGCGGGCATACTGGCTTCAATGTCTTAACGTAATACGGCGCAAACTACTGTGTTCCAGCATTGTTAATCGTCGGTACAGGTAACTCGTACATGGTTGTTTTAACGACAGAACTTACTCCATGGTACGAAAAGAACGTCACGCGAACATGCAGTCCACTCCATCTTTCGCTCCTCGCACCGCCAGTGCCCGATACCTCACACTCCGGGCTTTTCCGACCATAGTCTATAATTCACGTTTGCTGTACACTCTCGAAAGATAATCATCAGGACAAACTTACTGGTGATGCTTTCCTTTCGAACAACATGCGGCTTGCGTTGTCTTGACCAGTTCGCTTTATGATGCTGTTGTTTGTTTTGCTGGCGGATGAGATCTGTGTGCGATATGCTCGGTGACCGAACATTGACTGATTGATATTACATGCGGGTCCATACCGGCTACGGTACCAGGTGCGTCGCTTACCGGTTGTTGAGGATGGTCTAACCTCGTAGATTTGTCGTTATGCGTCCTTGACTATGAACGATAAAATTGACTTTCGGTTACGGTGTGCATCGTCATTTGAAAACAGTTTGTCGTAAAAAATAGACCGAAATTGACATTTTAAACAGTACAAATGACTGTTGATGGACCAGCGGCTTTAAATCTTTGTTACCTTAAAGTTGTCGCAAATGAAATGATGCGATGACCGGCCTTGACGAATTACGCCGTTAGCCGGGCTCCTGATTTCCCAGCTTACCGTGCTGTTGAACGCCGCAGGCTTAAATGTCGGACTGACGCCGCTTCTTCTGCTGCGAAAATCACGCGTTGGCAAATACGTATTGATAAATTATCGCTGTTTTAAAATTTCCATAAATCATTGCTCGGAATCTTCGAATATTTTATGACTTTTGACCCTGTAACGATATTCGAGATGAATAATCATTGAAAAGTGGGCGCGATATTTGATATTATGCAACGATACCTTACGTGCTGAAGCCGTTGGGGCCGAAACTGGTAGCTTCAATATTGACCCTGTCGCACCAGTACGGCTGTCGCACTTACAGGCACGGTGCAGCATGTGTTACGATGCTGTTGTATGTCGAGGGTATGGCTACGTATACTTTGGCTGTACAATGAGATGACGTGAAACCATTATTTTAATGCAATGGTTAACCTCCCTTCATCACGTCTCCGTCATGTCACTGTATCCCGGAGCAATTAGCCTATCCGGCACTACGGAGTTTTTGACACCTGACCGTATTTTGCAGCGCGAGCTACTAAAGTGATTTGTCCATGCGGTCACAATTCGAGTAATTGTCTTATTCTAAGGAACATTCGGTATATGACGCTTTCGATGTCTTAGCACTGTTTGACTCCCGCTGACATCTTTCCATGCCGAGGGACGATGCGGCTTTCCTGGCATCCTCGGCGGGGTGCATTGATGATTTATTCATTCCGTCTGCCACGGCTGAAGCTGCCACGGTAAATAGTAGTGCGTGTAAGTACTAACGGTGGCGTGGTTTGTCG
Source organism: Haliotis rubra (assembly GCF_003918875.1). NCBI lineage: Eukaryota > Metazoa > Mollusca > Gastropoda > Lepetellida > Haliotidae > Haliotis > Haliotis rubra. Next base: position 47,745 of record NW_025766234.1, read on the forward strand.
GCCAGTGAACGAAACAAACAGATATTGAAGTGGCACGTATTCCCCGCTCCCCACTTTATTGGAACGTGAAGTTTGATGTTGATGCTATAAATGTGACGAAATCGGCGGCTCGCATTCCCCGTGAACGTGAAGACTTTGATATTGATATGCTGCTAATGTGACGAATCGGCGGCTCACATTCCGCTTCTGCTGTGGACGTAAGGACGATGTTGATGACGGAGATCGGCAGCACATTCCCCGCTTTCCCACTTTGTGGGACATGTGAAGACGATGTTGACTATTAATAATGACGAAGTCGGCAACTCACATTCCCCGCTGTTTATGAAGGACGTGGTAACGACGAGATAACTCATTCCCCGCTTTCCACTGTGGGACGTAGACGATGTTGACTGTATATTGGCGACGAATCGGCAACCCACGTCTACCGCTGCTGGACGTGAGTGTTGATGTATGACGGCGTCGGCATTTCATTGTAATGGGACGTGGACATGGCGATGTTCCGTATGCTGTGTGTCCGGATCGGCTTCACGGGCCGCTTCCCTGTTGGACGTAAGGATTTGATGTTGATGGCGCAACGGCTCGACCCTTTCGGACGTAAGGACTGATGTTGACCTATATAATGTGTCGAGGATCGGCGGCTCTGATTCCCGCTTTCCCACTGTGAAGTTATGGACGTCTGCTATGACGAACGAGGATCGGCATTCACGGGAATCATCGGGTAAAAGGCTGTCGTGACGACCGGTGTTTATTGAACACATTAACTGTGTTTCGGTGACGTAACGGACAGACTGGACTGATGAACTAGCATTAACAATGGTTTCGATGATTATATACGGATTTCGGGCAAGCGAACCTGGCGTATTATGGTTTTCGATTGGCTATTGAACAGATGGTTTGGTGAATTATGATTCGGTGATATATGTACGAGCAAGTTTATTGATGGCATGTTGTGGTTTCGGTATGCTCTGGATTAGATGGTTGTTCCAACGTGAATGGTTTCGATGTTTATCTGGATGAATAGTTTGGTGAACTTCAGCATCAACTGTTTCGAAGTTTGATGAAAACTATTCCAGCCAATAACAGAGATAACTTCGGTTTAAAGAGACAGCACGAACAGAAGGACAGATGAACTTTTCATATAATGATTGGCGTTGTTTGACTGTTTACGGCAATGTTGAACGGGCTCGTTAACGTAAACGAACCGTGTTTGTGTTGAGTCTGAACTATCTGGCGATTGAATGCGCAATTGTAGTACGCGTAATAATTTCTGGCCATATTTTATTACCACCGCGCGCTTTTGCGTTACGTATCTTCAAATCGTTAATAGCGTAAAACGTATGTTGAGCTAACAGCGATCGGTTGTTTGGTGTAAACGGCTGACGTTCTCGACAAGTGAACGTACGTGATCCGGGCTGACTGTTTATAACTGAAACTTACGCTCACCTTTCACCTTTCACGCTCGCTCACACGCACTTGCACTACGCACCCACCGCACCCCACTTCCATCGGCCAACTTAATCGAAACGTCTTGTCGAAAGAACGGTTGACCGCAACCGATACTGCGTTTTATCGGCATTCGCCCCATCTTTGTTCCATGACGGCTGCTGAGTCTCTACGTGTTCTCTGTTCGTGTATTTCACCGTCACCGGTGGTTCGTGCCGGACATCACCGGACAAACCCGATGTGCCGTCTTTAGCGATAGTTCACGATCATCGCAAAGATGCCGGATCACAACTGAAATAACAGGCGAATGCGGTGTCGAGCATAGTCTGCGTTATTGGCAATACGGATGTTCGGGTGGTGGTTCGTTAGACTGGTGACAACGCTGTCCTCGGAACCTATTCTCCCCGTAAATGGTCGACTTTATTCGCCGTTATTTCGAATCGGTGATCGTCCAAGGCTTTCATGCCTCAATCTGCGCGATATTAGAGAATCGTGGAATTAAAGTTGTAATTCGGTGCGAAAGTGGGATTTCTTACCGTGCCTCGCACCTACAAAGTCCAGTTTGATCTGTCGACGTTGATGGCAATACTGCCGTGACGGGGAAGATGTATTGTTAACGACATCGAACCTCTGTCGTGTAACATCTTGATGATGTTCGATTGATGATACGCCACGGATGTATTTCTTCTGATGATAATCTGTGAAGATGATGATTTGTTAACATCGTTTGATTCGATGAAAGGTACGGTCCATGTTCAACGCCATTCCGTTTTGAACATGCTTGGTGCCGGAGCTTAACTATGTGACTCTGGGGCTCGTATGTGCTGTATTTAATAACGGTAATGACGTAATAAGTTGATCAGATGTTTCGGTTTGTTCTTGAAATTGCGTTAGTTGAGAAAATGGATACTTCAAGGCATTAACGTAATCTTTAACTTCGGCTTGCTAACTTTCGATCTACATGTTTCTTTCAGTAACCTTTTATGGGCGACCGATGCTGAAGGAAGCGAATGATGTTATGTTATCGGAAAACAAACAGTTCGTAACTCTGCGGCAATCGATTGGCACAAATCGAATAACAACCGGCTACTTTAACGACAACGATACTCGATGAACATGAAATTAACGATCTATATGTTTTGGTGCGCTTCAATTAATGACGGATTGACGTTTAATGGTATGATGATTTCAAAGCAGGACCGAATCTAACAGGTTCTGGCTGAAGAATTTCATCTGACCATACCTACCGGATGTTTTATGATAACGAGTCAATGAAAACTGAAGTTGAACGACTTTACGTCTTCTTAGACTATTGATTATCGAAATGATTGCTGGTATGTATTGTTAATGGCATAGTATGCTTTAACATCCGTTCTTTATATCATCACTTTCATCGGTCTACGTACATTAGTGCCGATTGACGATGATCAATGGATCTCGTGATGACAATCGATTTTGAAATGTTGATTCGAATCAACTCGATATGCTCCGGAAATGCTGTCGGCTCATTATTGTAATATTCTGCGATGATATATAGTGTCGCTTCGAACGAAACTGAACCATGACCGGAAAGGCTGATTTAATGCATCAATACGATGATTGATAAATGATATTCGGATAAAACAATGTTGAATCCGTGATAAAGGAACGGTTACCGTTGCGTATCAAGAGGCCAGGCGGTATTTTCCGAAGAACATTCGTCGTCGATCAACGAACGATGTTAAATTCGAGGATATGGAATTTCTGCGAACTGGAGCAATGCGGAACATTTTAAAGGCTATCGAGAACATACCAGGCGAAAGGGCTGCGCTCGAGTTCTTCCTTACCGGCCCTCTTGTAATAACACGGAAACCGCTCGCCAATGACCACTGACTATCGAGAACCTATCTACCGTAATACACTCAATTGTTCGATTCGGTACACTGATTATGTGAAATAACTTTAATCTCAACGAGAGTACTCGTAGCGACTGTGATGTTCTTTTACGCTGCGTCAGTGTTCTTTACGTTTGGTAATTGTGTACTATTCGGCGACAGAACGCGATCGCCGTCTGACGTTGTCACCTAGTGGCAATTTACAATGCGTATTCATTATACCTTGTGGTTATAATGTTGCTGCGCTACCCCCATTCACTGAGAGATAAGCATTAAATTCAAATACCGGGAGCTGGCAGGCTCTATTTTCGGCAGGTGTTCGAGAGTAAATCTTGAAAGAATGAAGGCCGGTGTTGTCACCGGCAGACTACGCAATGTCAATTTGAATTCGCCAGGCACGACGCTGGTCAGCTGCGATAACGCGGTAAGCGTAACTGGTAATTCGCTGGCTCGGTAATTTATTTTATAAACTCCATCGCTTGGTAGCAAATGGTGAAGCCCGTGGCGTCTTACGTATTAAACCTTGCTTCAATGCGATCTTTATAAACAGAGGGTTGTCTTCTCCATTTCCTGAAGCAGATTGTTGATCCAGCTTTTGTCGACTTATTTCATTGCCATATTAATGACATATTATGCGCGCTTTAAACCGTACGGCTGCGTTTAATATTTCCGTGGGCTGTGGCTGCCGAATCTTAACCGGCGGGTGTTACAATTATGTGAGATGATGCATGTGTGCAGTGTGCGCCCACAAATGTTGTTGTTTTGGCTCTTTAGCCAATGGCATCTTAAACTATTAGCCGTGCTTTCTTGTTTGGTAAAATGCACATGTCCAATCATTTGTTGGAGATGACTTCAAAGAGATGTTGTTGTAATGGCTTGTACGTAACCGCGATGTATTGCGTGCCCGGCTTCCATGCCTGGCTTCACTGCGTCTTTACCGATTGATGGCTTTGTTCATAACCACTGCGTATCTTAGTACTGCGGCTTAATGTTTTGGCTTTGTTATTTCACTTGCGTCTTTGACGGTAACGGCAACGGCAGCCCCGACCTTGGTAATGCTGGCTTTATCACACGAACCGCTTGCGTAATAACGGCTTTGACAACTGCTGCGTATCTTGTTGACATCTTTGACGTACATATTCCCTTTCAAATCTTCGTTACGGTATTGGCTGGCGCAACTTAACGTCTTGTTATTAATCTTTGGCTTACCAGCTGCAGCTGCGGAATCTTGGGTAACATCTTTGTTGATGCTTAATACATAACTTCTTGCATCTTTGATTAACGGCTTTATGCACAACCGCCGTCTTACGAACCCGGTATTTATGCTGGCTTCAGCTGCATAACCGCTAAATGTTGTGTGTCTAACGACGTACACAACCGCTGCGTCTTGTGTGCCCGGCGACGCAAACCACTTTGCGTCTTGTTGGTAATAACGACTTCGCAACCACTTGCGTCTTCGTTGTATGCTGGCAACCGCCAACCGCTTCGTCTTTGTTGATAACTGGCATGCCTGACCGTCCCGACCCGGTATTGTCTTTGTACGTACGTAACCGCTGCATCTTGTTATTATTAACGGCTTCTTTGCGTCTTCATTTATTATTGTCTTTATTGCATCTTTGACGATGTCAATAACTGGCTTTGTACGGCTGCTGCGTCTTTGTTGACAAACAACTTTACGGCGTACCCAACCGCTGCGGCGATTGGCAATGCTGACGGCTGCATCTTTGTTGACCATTGCGGCTTGTGCACGGCCGCTGCGTCTTGTTATTGGCAATAACTTTGGCTTGTACATAACCACTGCGTCTTGTTGGTAACGTAACGGCTTGTACTGACACCGCTGCGTCTTTATTGTTGTCGCTGACATGCGCAACCGCTGCGTCTTATTTATTGTTATTAACGGCTTTATTCTTTGCAACCGCTGCGTCACTTTGTTAAATAACGTTTTTATTACGTAACCGCGTCTTTGATGGCAATAACGGCGTACGCTTCGCCCGTCTTTGTTGGCCAGTAACTGGCTTTACCAACCGCTGCATCGTTGACCGGCTTACGTAGCGGCGGCCTGACCGCTTTGCATCGTAACCGCTTTATCTTGTTGTGTCTTTGGCAATGCGTAAATCTTCGTTATTATTAACGGCTATTTTTATGGCTTCACTGCATCTTGTTATTATTAATGCTGATACATGACCGCTTTGCATCTTGTTGACGGCTGACGCCGCATCTTGTTATTAACGGTAAACCGCTGCGTCTTGTTGTGTATCTTTGGCTTGTACGCCAACCTTTGCGTCTTATTGTGTAATGTGGCATACCTTATTTCACTGCGTCTTGTGCAATAACGGCTTATTACCGGCCATAAAATGTGTTGTGCGGCAATAACACGGCTTTAATGCACCGCTGCGTCTTGTTGACCAATGCTGGCTTGTCTTTGACGTATTACGTACTTTGACTGTGCCTGACCGCTGCGTCTTTGTTGACCGGTAATAACGGCTTTGTACTGCAACCATGTGACGATGACAATGCTGGCTTCCTTAACCGCTGCGTCTTTGTTATTAAATGCTGATACGCCAACCGCTTTATCTTGTTAATAACGACGGCTTTACGCCGGCTGCTGCGTCTTGTTATTGGCTGTCTTCGATACACCGCTCGTCTTACGTTGTGTGTCTTTGGCTTTGTCGCCAACCGCTGCGTCTTGTGGCAATAACAACTGTCACTGCGTCTTGTTGATGATAACGGCTTGTCGGCTGCACTTTGCGTCTTGTTGGTAACGATAACGGCAATACATAACCATGCGTCTTGACCCGGTATGCTGGCTTTATGGCTTCGCTGCGTCTTGTTGATAACGGCTTTATTACATATGGCTACGCTGCGTCTTTGTTGATAGCGGCTACATGCGTAACCGCTGCGTAGACGTATTTCTCTTTGATATAACCGCTGCGTCGCTGACCGACGGCTGGCGTACGCTGTTCACTGCATCTTGTTATAACGGCGATACGCAACCGCCGTCTTGTTGTTTTAACTGGCTACCGGCTCACTTTGCGTCTTATTGTATCTTTGACTGGCTGTCGCTGCGTGTTGATTGTTAAATAACACGGCGATACCTGACCGCTGCGTCTTTGTTGTCGCTGGCTTGTAACCACTTTGCGTCTTCGACTGTCTTTGGCTTGTGGCTTCGCTGCGTCTTCGTTGTCGCGTATTTTGTACGCCGCGCATCTTGTTATTTGTGCGCGGCTTCGCACATTACCGTAACCGCTCTTGTTGACGATAACGACGACCCGTAACCGCTTTGCGTCTTCGTTGTTGTTTGATAACGACGTACGTAACCGCTTCGTCTTTGTTGATAACGATATTTGTTTATGGCTTCACTTTGCGTCTTCGATATTGACAATAACTGATAACAATTTCGCCGACTCTTCGTTGACGATATTTGACATGCGCTAACCGCTGCGTCTTCGATAACCCGGCGTACGCTTATTTCACCCGTCTTTGTTGATGACTGGCATCGCTGGCGTACGCTCAACCGCTGAAATCTTCGTTAACTGACTTGTGCGGCACCATACGTCTTGTTGTGTATTAACGACGTCATTATTTCGCTGCGTCTTTGATTGATGACCGCGCTTGACTGTTGTAACGACTTTGATGTTGACGATGACGATAACTGACGACATATTTCCTTTAAATCTTTGTTGACGGCTGTCTTTGACTGGATAAACCGCGTCTTCGATGACGATAACCAATTTCGTCTTCGACTTTAATGCGTTATCAGATCGTTTGATAAAACTTTGGGTCTGGTTGAGTTATGCCGGTATTAGCCTGTTTGTATTGATTATGATTGAATAACGGTATGGGCGTACTTGAAGATGCTCTTTCTTCTGTGAACGATCTCGTGGATTATTTCGGCGATTGATAAGCAGTTGATTACTATTGGTCGAGCATTATGGAAACGGTTGATCTTCACGGATTCGCTTGATATCTTGATTTAGGCACGGTATTCGGATATTGGAACTGATCGGTTACTTGACTTTCATCGACGCTGAAGGCTAAGTTCCTTTCGTAATAGCACTATTAACATCACGTTTGACGAATTATCGATACGCGTGTACGGTGACCGATGCCGATTTTCTAATAAACGAGGATCGAACAATCCGTGAAGCAAATTATCCGGCGTCTCAGGTTCAACGTCGAGGGAAGATCGGCGTAGATATTTATTCGGTCGCGGTTCAATACGTGGACGATGACGGAATCGATCGATCACCGTCTATTTCGCGCGATTATAACTGATTAATAAATGTGCTCGCAATCCATATGGCGTTTGATCATTGTCGAGCAATCTTTCCATGACGATGATCGAAGATGTCTTCTTATCGAATCGATTGATGGTGGATGTGGCTGGACCTCTGGCCAACTGGGCTGATGATTGGTGATCACGCTGGAACGCGAATGATGATATGACTGATCGTGACCAATATTTGTCGTAACTGATTGACGACTTCGGTGTTTATTATCTGTGATTCTGTTTCTGATTCTGCGTCTTCTTCATCGTAATGCGTTATCTTCGTTCGCTGGATGAGGATGTCATCTACTATTGATGATATAGTTGGATGCGTGGTTCCGTCGATTGCGGCTTCGCGTTCGGCTGTTCGGTTATTGATGACGATGTGTTGATGGAACGATCACGGCA
>NW_025766235.1:0-55597 GCF_003918875.1 Haliotis rubra
GCCGATAGAGGCTTGTATCGCCACTCTGGAGAGGGTTGTTGCCATTTGAGGCTTGTCGCCGTTGGCCATGCTTAGCGCCGATAGCTTGGCTTAGCGCCGCGAGGCTTGTTGCCATTTTTGAGAGGCTTGTCGCTGTCGGCCGTGTTTGGTGCCGACTGAGAGGCTTGTCGCCGTCTGCTGGGCTCGTTGCCAGTTATATTGGTTTGTCAGTGTCTCTGAGAGACTTGTCGCCTGCTTCCGTTGAGGCTTGTACATACTTGTAAATATATATACTCTTCTTTCACGCAATAAATCGCGGTGGTGCACAGCATAGCCATCCAATGTGTGTTATGTTATTTGTTGTATTGTGTTGCAAGGGCTAGGAGAACAATGGGTACTTATATACACTCACGTTGCCAAAGCAGAGTGCTATTAAGTCAGCAAACCAGTCAAATAGGTTTAAATACATAAGCTATAATCATTAAAAGTTTTCAAATAATTGTATATGACCAGTATACAATAAAAGTAGAACACATCAAAGTATATTCCTAAATCAATCAAATTAGACTCTGGCACAAAAAGACTCGCCAAAATTGAAAACGGTCGCAGTTTCTTGTACCAATTATGAATTTTTTAAAACAAAATCAAAGATTAAGTTTGATAATGCAGAGCCAAAGGAGATTACAAAGTATACCATCAAACGCCTGTCCGGTGGGAGGTTACGGACCCCTCATGAATGCCTTTGTTCTGGAATGCAGTTGTGGGGTCTGATCTTTGAGATTATCCTCCACGTGTCAGACGAGTCAGGGGCATTACCTGCGTCAGCTTCAATCCCGCATGTACTTGATGTGACTTCATATGATTTCCACCTTCCTTGGTGTTCTTCTTTTGAGAGAACACATTCTGTACTATAATGGTAGCAATAATTCCAGGGCAGCCTTGGACTTTGAATCCCAACAAGGTTGAGGAAAGGTGTGAAATGGTATCAGGAGGTTGAGGGCATGTTGTCGTGGATGAGGCTAAGGAAGAGGGCATTCGACACAAAGACAGCCATAAGGTAGCCCATCTTTTCTCCAGAGCTAGCCGGGAGCAGGAACACTTGAAACTGTTGAGGAGGAGAGAGAAGGCGCATTGGGAAAATGGAGGTTCAAAATGTGGAACATATACTTTCAGGGAAGGTGGACGTAAAAGACTACAGCTTGACGAGATGTTTACATTTTCAGGTGAAAATATCGACGCTGTTATGTTGACCGTTTCCACTTTCTCCGTTAGTGTCTATCTTCAGACCATGGGTTTTGAATTGATGAATGGATGGAGAATGACAGGATATCCTTTTTCCAGATAGAACTGTCACGTCACAGTTCTGGTTATCGTAGGATAATTAAGATAGATTAGTCTCTTGCATACTGTAGACATCGTCATCATGTTCTGCCAAACAAGAGAACCATCTTGGTGAACTGTTATGGGCATCGTTGTCGATAAAGCACCATCACCAACTGCTGCATTTACTACTTCGATCACTTTAGGAAACCAAATTTTATGTGGAGCGATTTCTATGTTTGAAACGTTAGGGCGAGTCCGAGGCATTCCAAGCTAAAATGGGGTGTCCTTCCAACTCATGATCACAAACGTCCTGAATTTAAGTATTTGGGTGGCATCAACTAGATCCTGAACCTGCACTGGGCCAATGGTCATATTCACTTCAATGACACTTGTCTGTGGATCGATTGGTGGCACATCGGGATGAAAACGGGTGTCAAGATAAGAGCTCAGTTGTTTTAGACTCCCTTTGGTGGTCAGCCATTACGTTGTTAATACAGGTTGATAACAACAAACCCACAAGAAACGCCATGACATACATCTTCTTCTTCAACACTTGGAAGGCTGGTCTCTATGGTAATTTTATTAAAGACAACTGAGAATGCTTTAGTACGTGATATTTGTACGTGATTTTCAACGGTATGACGTAATATTTACCTGTAGAACAGATCAAATTACTACATTGCTACATTGGCCACAGCCAAACGAAAGCAAATCCACGGCCATTAGTTAGAAATTAGTTGTTATTATGATATTTTGCCTTGTAAACAAGAGCATCTATTTATGCGGTCCTACGTTTGAGCTTGAGGTAATGGAAAAGGCGTAGGTCTGTTGACTATTCACAAAATGCAATTTTACCTAACTTGGGCCACCATCATTATCTTCTGATCCATACAGCAGACACACGTAAGTAATTATTTGTGTTGATGTTCAAAGGTAGGTGAAATGAAAGTCAGCCCATGTGCGAAATAAAACTTCAGTTCATTGTGTGTTCGTTGTCAATGCCTAACAGAATCAACCGCCATATGTTGCTTGCAATCACTAATGGGGTTCCACCCATCCCATTGTCGTTTTAGGTTGGTAGAAGAGCTATATAATAATAGTTCATTCATACTGCGCATTTATCCATTTGCTTTTCTCATATATTACCCCTGTTCAACAAGTAAAGAACACTCCTTGTAGAGAATAAAACCATTCGAGATGTTAGGCACTCAAGGTTCAAATTCAGACTACCATCGTATCATACCAGTTACCCAATTTAGTGCTGGGTGGACAGAGGCTATTTTGAACAAACTCACTTTACCCTAAGGTGAGATCACTATCTATCTTGTGAAGCAAGACTGAAAGTCTCAGGAATCAAGCTGCTAAATGCGGACACCCACCCAAGGACTCTCTGCGCCCAACGTTGCTTAACTTCAACTGATTGTGACCTGAACTCTACGCACAGGACCACACACACTACGGTGTTAATAATTTTCACAACGGGATACCTTGGAACAAGCACCGTTCATCGGGGGTTTGTTGATGGTATGGAGATGCATCTGACATTACTGTAAACTTGACCTTGTGACGTTCAGACAGAATCTGGATGGATTTATGGTACATCAGTGCCCGGGCGATGGAGGAGCCTAGTGGTTAAAGCGTTCGCCCGTCACGCCGAAAACCGGGGTTTGATTCCCCACATGGTACAATGGGAGGGAGGGTTTACTGTACACCATCCCCTGTATCCTAGTGGCTATTGGTAGAGCAGTAACACCAAACAGTTAAAACTAACAGAATTGCTACTCTTGAAACCACGAAGGATGACAAATACTATCAATGTCATGGGAATTGAACCATCCATCAAGACGTCATGTGAAAATATTACCTTCATATCACTGCCATGTTGTTGTTGTGTTACTTTAGTTACTTTATGCTAAAGTTTACTTAATATACTGCTGTGGACTTACTTTCATGTCATTATGATACTTTCCTTCTACTCTTGTGTCGTTACAGTGTTACCGTTATGTTACTTTATGAGTGAGTGAGTGAGTGAGTTATTATTTAACGTCACATCGGCAATATTTCAGCCATATCGTGACGAGAACATTTGACATTGAAATAGAATAGATATAGTTATTATAAAAACCTGTCGACGAAGGACAGTAAAAATACTAGATAATCACAGATATGAATATAAAACTAGCGAACAAAGGTAAAATATTCCAATAAAAGAAGACAATACAATGTAAAAAATGGGCTATAGATCGCTAACAACTGAAGGTAGATCACCATACTAAGGCCCATGGGGACTTACATTACTTTTGCTACCTGCATGGACCCTAGTTGGATTTACACCATCCCTTCAGCCATTGGCGACAGAAGAGAAATCTAGCCATAAATTAAAAACACACTTATTCTACGATTAAATAACAGGTACACTTAGATTGACTAAATGTTTTGGGACTTACGTACCTTCTCAGGAGGACAATAATTTTACAATACTTCAACCCCCTTTGAGGATACAGCCACTAACAATCTCAGTTGCTAATCTAAACTACCAAAAATATAATATATGTCTATTTACAAATCACTTAACAAATCTAATTTTTTTAAAAATGCAATAATTAAATGAGAACTGACATTATTAAAAAGATCCTTCAGAGTTTTGGATTTGAAATAGATATCCCTTGTGATGGAATATTCAATACAGTCAAGCAAGACATGCTTGACTGTGATCCTTTCATCACAAGGGATACAAAACGGAGGATCTTCGCCTTTCAATAAATATTCATGAGTATATCTGGTATGGCCAATGCGACATCGTCGCATAATGACCTCTTCAAATCTGGACTGACAACCCAAGTAGGTTGTTACTTTATGTATTGCTACTTTGCTGTTATATTACTGTCATGCTACTGTTACATTGTTGTTTTCTGTTATCAGATTGCAAGAATTAAAATGAACACAAGGAAAATCAACTTGTTTTTGACAAGTTCTCGATCGTGAGCGTGTCCCCAAATTCTTTGTAGCCTGAGGTGGTGACCATAGCAAACGACAAGTCATCTTCATTACTTCATCACTATCTGGGTAGAATCCCCCCACTCACCCTCAATCCCCCCCCCCACACACACACATACATCACACCATGCTCGAGTTCAATGTTGATCTCGTTATGTTCAACGCATTAGTGCACAATCATTTCTTTCACTATCAGCGACATTTCTGCAAATACAACGACACGGTCCCCGTGATACAGCTTTCAGAAAACTGTAAAATTACATTATGTACATTACATAGATATAATGTTTTTGCCACCATAAATACGACATCAGTTGTTTTGCTTTGATTGATTTCCAATAGTGGCAGTATGTTACCCATGCACTCCAGCTGTGAAAGTCATTTCAAAAGCAAATCACAGACAATGGAACCTATACAGAACTGTACGGGATAATGGGTGTGGTGGGTGCTTAATGACTGGAACGTAATCAGAGTGAATGCCGTGTAGGCTTTAATCAGAATATTACAGCTATATGGGAGTAGCGTCTGATTGACGAAATCAGGATATGCAGTATAGTTGATAATTACACATACTGCGATCAATACTCTCCGGAATCAAACAATCTAGCTGGTCGCATACTGGAATGACATTTTGCATTGTCAGCTTATGGGACAGCCAGTTTCTCTTGGAGTCCATTCTCTCCAGCAATACCCGCGGAGTATGATGAAAGGTTACTGAAAATACATAATTGTGATAGAAACTAGCTGCTTCATGTATATATATTAAAGATAGCCACAGTGAGATGATAGATCCTGAACCTGGCAACAACCTAGACGTGATTGTTTAGGGCTTTTGCATTACAGAATGGGTTTGGCGAAAGGAAATAGACATGGCTTAGGGCTTAGGGACCGAGGAGAAACTAATCAAGCTAAAGCTGGGATGTTTGTGTTTTATCTGAAACTGAAAACAGGTCAGGCCATTGTACTCCACCTCTACCTTTTGACTGCGCGTGTGATGGACCATCATTACAAACTGATTAAATGACAAAGCAGAGAGAAACAAACACAACAATAGCTTAAAGCTTAGATGCAACTCAAAAGAAAATGTAATTAAAACATAATTATCATTTATTCATCATATAATATACATTGCTGATTATGAAAAAAACAAATAAACAAAATTTTAGCGTACAGTGCAATACATGTATGTTGTACTTGGTTTTACTTCCCTCGAAACTAAGCATCTGGGATACCTAACCCAGTCAGAGCGGGTAGACGTGCGTAAGTGTAGCGAAGACTTTCATTAAGCTGGTTCATTTGCCCGATACACTCAGGGCTCTTTGTGTGTGTATAGAGATGTTGGGTTTTGCAATTTACATGCTAAGGTTTTCTGTATAACATTTTGCAATCAACAGACATCATAGCAGTTCATGTGTACAAGTATCATACCTGCCTGTCTGTGTAATTACATCATGTGACAGAGACAGAACTCAGTTGCACGAGCCATAAATCAATGCGTTTTTTGTTTATGGTGTATAGCCTGATAGGTGTTAAGTTCAAATTCCACGTGGTCACTGATCTAAGTTGTGTATTGCTTACTGCCATTAGCAGACAGGCAGGCAGACAAATAGGTGTCAATAAAACAGACATTAATTTTGTCTGTGACAGAGGCATATCTATATCACAGTTAGAAATTCTGACATTCTGCTAAATAATGACGTTGCTTTTATGTATCGAACTGGGAAAGTGACTCAGTAAGAAGAACGTGTGGTGAAATAGTCCAATGAAATTATATAAACAGTTAAATCGATAATCTACTGTCGTAACATATGAAAAGCTCGCTCCTGTGAAATATCAACTAAAGTCAAAACATAAGAAAAATAGCTCACTTCAAAACCTACCCTGAGTACTCACCGCCAGCGGAGGTTTTCCGACTTGAAATATCGAACGCTGCATAGCTGAGTAGATCTAGATCCTTAACCAGGGTCTTTTATGTAACGAGTAGATTATTTACTGTTTGTTGTTTGTGTACACAACCAAGATTAGACTACTCCTGCTCACGACCTTATAATCCGCAAAGTTGTGTTTTACCTTGCGTGTAAGCTTTAAACTTTGCTTCTACAGACAGTAACGAAAGGAGTCAACTTTCTGTAGTATGTTAGACTGAGCAGAAGCTATTATGTGTGCAATGTTTGCTTGCTGATCATCTCGGTACTAAATTATATAAAACAGTTGAGTTGAAAAATCGAGTCTTGAAGAGATGATCCGGTGATTCACGTCATGAGTATGGATCTACGCAATTGGGATACGATGACACTGATCAGCATGCTTTGGTAACCCAATCCCGTCGGTAACCTTGTACAACAAGCATGGGTTACTGAAGACCAATTCTAAACCTGAACTTCACGGGTCAACAACATTCAAGATATTTTCGATCTTGCATGTTGTGAACTTTCATAATTAACTCCATGAGTAAAAGTCGTATGACGCTCTTGGAAATCAAGGTAAATGAAGCTTGCTTGAAGGACATCAAAAATTGTCACCAAACAAATTACAAAGGCTGGAGCTGCTGGAATATCTCTCTATATAAACATATAGTTGACTAATGGAACGGTAAAACATTATAAAGCAGTCTTATTCATTGTTTAAAAGTGGTGTAACTGGATCACATTGTTTCTAGTTAGATTCACTTGAGTGAATATTCCACAGTAATATTCCAGCTATATGGCGGCGGTCTGTAAATAATCGAGTCTGGACCAGACAATCCAGTGATCAACAGTACAAGCATCGATCTGCTCAATTGGGAACCGATCACACATGTGTCAACCAAGTTAGGGAGCCTGACCACGCGATCCCTTTAGTCGCCTCTTACGACAAGCATGGGTTACTGAAGATCAATATTCTAACCCTTCGCGGGTATAAGATTCACTTGAGGTACATGAGATGCCAGTTACTACATTTAAACTGGGAGTAAAACTACTCCGGAAGGATCCAGAGCGTCTGCAGTATTCCAGTATAGCCTGACAAGGCGAGATCTCGGAGATGAAGAAGAAAAACTTCTAGCAGCATTTACAATATTTTTAGGGGTAAACACCTGTCTCCGCCATGTCACATTGCATCTCATATTACAAGAAGACAGTGAATACATTTGTTAATTACGTCTTATTCCTTTGTTGTTTGTAGGTTTCATTTCAATGTTTTCACATCCTTTTTTTCCGGTTAAGTATTGGGGATCGACGCGTAACATTCTGGTCATACAGAGCATTGTCACTCTGAATCTGTATGCTTAAACATCAAAAGACCAACAGAATATCAAAACAACACTGGATCACCTTGATCGCTGGGATCCAGGCTGTACAACCATGACTGTTATGTATGGACCAAAGCATGTAAGTGAGTGAGTGAGTTAATATTTATCGTCACATCGGCAATATTTCAGCCATATCGTGACGTCAAAGCATGTAAACGATATCAAATCTTCAATGTAATTCATGATTAGGTAAATCTTCATGCCAGATAAGAGCACATTCTCTCGGTCCATTTCTGTCCATTTCTGTTTTCTTCCCAGAATTCTTTTTAATAAGCACACATTGTTTCAGTCATTAATAACCTATTTTGCCACGTATAATTGGACATTCCATTTTGTAAATATGAAATAACCTGGTGATGCGGTTGTCATATTGGCTATGGCTGAACTGCAAGCTTTGATTCGTAATCGAGTCTTTCGAATTCTTTGTGGAAAGAATATTAACCACCTGAGATTCCCATGCAGTTACTTATTATCAAGCACATCAAAGTGCAGCGTGAGACGTTACATGTCGTTACTATTCGTGGCTGTACACAAAAGTGCAGTTTAAATACCAGACTGATGAGCGGAAAACAATACGATTTGCTGCCGAAGTCCCATAGGTTTGTATTTATGTATGCTGTGTCAACTAGAACAGAAATTAAATAAAGCCCTCACTGTGTAGTAAAATATTCAATTTCCTCAACTTTTATCTGTTGTTTTAAGCATCGGAATCTCTGAACTTCTACACATCTGTCGTAATTCAATATTTCCATCACTTATTGTCAGTAATAGTTTCATATGATTTTCACAGTTACTTTCCCCTTTACACCAACATGAATTTGTGTTTGAGGATAGTCAAAACTGTTTTTTATTCAAACTGACGTGGTACACTTGAGCCATGGCACGATTGATGACTGCACCATAGCATGTAGAATAGTAATGATTTTTTTTACAACATGCAATGCAACATTGTACAAAAGCGAAATTGTTCAATAGCTATATAAAGATATGCTGCCAAAACAGAGTGCGAC
Source organism: Haliotis rubra (assembly GCF_003918875.1). Lineage (NCBI taxonomy): Eukaryota > Metazoa > Mollusca > Gastropoda > Lepetellida > Haliotidae > Haliotis > Haliotis rubra. The sequence goes on from NW_025766235.1 coordinate 8,599, forward strand.
AAAGTCACCATAGTAGTCGAATGGGTTTATTGAATGCACTATCATCTTTAAAATATAAATATAAATTATGTATGATGAAAAGACAATGAAAGCAGAAAAATCCCTATATCAATTGATCGATGCTGATGAATTGGTCAAATTTCACTACGGCACAAAAAGACTTGCCGAAACTGAAAACGATTGCACTTTGTTGCACTATTTACGAAGCTTTAGAGCAGAACAAAGATTAAGTTTGATAATGCAAAGCCAAAGGAGATTACAAAGAAAATACCATCCAAACGTCTGTCCAGTGGGAGGTTACGGAGCCTCATAAATGCCGTCATTCTCAGTTGTACTGTCTGATCTTCGAGAGGCTCCTCTGAGTCATATGAGTCAAGGGGCATTACTTGAGTCGGCTTCAATCCTGCATGTACTTGATTTGACTTCATAGGATCTCCATCTTCCTTGGTGTTCTTCTTTTGAGAGTACACATTCTGTACTACGATGGTGGCAATAATTCCGAGAAAGCCTTGGATTTGAATCCCAGCAAGGTAGAGGGAAAGGTGTTGAACAGTATCAGAGGTTGAGGTCATGTTGTCGTTGATGAGGCTAAGGAAGAGAGCATTCGACACAAAGACAGCCATAAGGTAGCCCATCTTTTCTCCAGAGCTAGCCGGTAGCAGGAACACGAAACTGTTGAGGAAGAAGAAAGAAGACACATTGGGAAAATGAGGTTCAAGATGTGGAACAAATACTTTCGGGAAAGGTGGATGTAAAAGACTACAGCTTGAGGAGATGTTACATTTTCAGGTGAAAATATCGACGCTGTAATATCGACAGTTTCCCACTCTCCGTTAGTGTCTATCCTCAGACCACGAGTTTCTGAATTGATGAATGGATGGAGAATGACAGGATATCCTTTTCCAGATGAAAATGTCATGTCACACTTCTGGTTATCGAAGGGATAATTAGAGAGATTAGTCTTGCATACTGTAGACATCGTCATCATGTTCTGCCAAACCAGAGAACCATCTTGGTGAACTGTTATGGGCATCGTTGTTGATAGAGGACCTTCACCAACTGCTGCATTTAACAGCATCACTTTAGGAGACCAATTTTATGTGGAGCGATTTCTATGTTTGAAACATGGGGGTAGTCCGAAGCATTCGAGGCAAGAGAGGTGTCCTTCCATCTCATCCACATAAATATTCTGCATGTTAGTTCTTGAGTTGAATCAACAAGATCGTGAACCTGCATTAGCCCAATGGTCATATCTACGTCGATAACATTGGTCTGTGAATCGATGAGTGGTACGTCGGGATTTAAACGGGGGTCAAGATAAGAGCTCAGCTGTTTTAGACTCCCTTCCGTATTAGCCATTACGTTATTGATACAGGCTGATAACAACAAACTCACAAGAAACGTCATGAAATACATCTTCTTCAACATGAGACGGTCTGTCTGGTAATTCTATTCTAAGGCAACTGAGAATGATTGAACACCTGATATTTATAAACTGAGTTCCAACGGTAGATGACGTAATATTTATCTGCAGAATAGAGATCAATACTGCATTGCCAGACTGATACAGTCAAACGTTAGCAAATCACCATTATTAGGGAAATGACGTTGTTATTATGGTATTTGTGTTGGAAGCAGGAACATCTGTTGGTGCGGTCCTTCGTTTTGATCACGAGGTAATGGGAGGATCTATATATGATCATTGACTGTTCACAAAATTAGATTTTACCATCAGATCACTCGAACATTACTATTAAAACAACCTAAATTGTGTCACTATCATTATCTTTGATCCATACCACAGACTAACGCACAGTAAATATGGGTAGGTGAATTTGAAGTCAGCTCATATGTGAATGTAACTTTAGTTCATTGTTGATGCCCAGCAGATTAAACAGTGATATATTTACGTGCAGTCATTAATGGGCACCCCCTCTATGCCAGTGTTAATGATTTTCAGGGACACTGCATATGCACAACGGAATATCTTGGAGCATGCACCGGTCGCTTGGGGTTCACTGATCCTTACATGACTGTAAATTTGATCTGGTAATGATCAGACATAATCACTGACATTAGAATCTATACTGAACTGCAAAAGAAACGCAAGTTACTATTTTCTAAACATACGTTCCAAATGCATTCCTTTTAGGACAACAAAGTATACCATTATAGAACCAAGCATTCGAAGATGGTTTTGCCGTTGTTGCCGCTTATTCTTGACCATATCGCCCAAACGCAATGATTTTCATGTTTTTCGTGTTTTTTTGCATGAAGTTTTTGTGTTTCACACAAAAATGCGTGCATTTCACTCCAATTTGAAGCTTTAAATGGCAGGTCATTCAAAAAACACCATAGAACACAAAATTGACTGTGACAACGCGGAGAAAACATGCCACGTCTAACTGAACAGCAACGAGGAATCGCCGTTGGAATGGTGCAGACCGGATCCACACCAACTGCAGTGGCCAGGCACTTCAGATGTCACGTGACAACAATCACAAGACTATCCGCAAGGTATCGTCAAACCGGTAATGTTCGAGACCAACCACGTTCAAGACGTCCCAGGGTAACAACGCCAGCGCAAGATTGTCACATCCGGGTTACTCATCTGCGTAACCGACAGCAACGAGCAACACAGACAGCTGCAACCATTCAAGGGCCACAACGTCACATCTCTGCAGACACTGTTCGTCGTCGTCTGAGGGCAGCAGGGATCAGATGTCGCCGTCCTTAAGTCGGACCGATTTCTGATGCAACGTCACGGCCACAATCGTTTACAGTGGGCGCGACAACACCAGCGTTGACGACGTCAACAATGGCAACAAGTGTTGTTTTCTGATGAGTCCAGATTCAACTTGTCCCACGCCGATGGCCGATTACGTGTATGGAGACGACGTAATGAACGTTAAGCCAACTGTTGTGTTGTGGTAGCTGACCGCTGGGGAGGTGGGAGTCTCATGGTATGGGGTGGCTTCAGCTACCACCACAGAACACGTTTACACGTGTTTCGTGAACGTGTGACTGCTGTAGTCTACAGAGACCAGGTCCTTCAACACCACGTTGTACCGCTATTCCAGGCCCAACCTCAGTTCCAGACGTTCCAGCAGGACAATGCTCGTCCTCACACTGCACGGGTCTCTATGGACTTCCTCAGAGGGAACAACATTGTTGTACTGCCCTGGCCCTCTCTGTCCCCGGATATGGCACCAATCGAGCATGTGTGGGATGAAATTGGTAGACAGATACAGACAGCTGCTCAGCCTCAAAACCTTAGAGATTTGGAAGCCAGATTGGTCAGGGAATGGAATCAAATTCCCCAAGCCTTCTTTCAGACACTTGTTGACTCGATGAGACGTCGTTGTGCAGCCAATGGTGGTCACACGCGCTGCTGATTGACACACTGTTTCGTGACATTTTTGGTGTGTGAGGGTGGAGTGATAACATATGCTTTTACAATAAACTTGAGTGTTGTTTTCACCAGAGATCACGACTCATTTCTGCAACAATCACTTGTCTGTTGTTTTTTCGTAGTGTTAAGATTGTTTGTTCCATAGATTCAGAAATATTGACATTTCTCAATCAACTTGCCTTTCTTTTGCGGTTCAGTATATGTCGAAACGTCGCCTATACAGAATAATCCTCATTCTTCCGTTATACATTTCTAACTAAAACCTGTCAACAATGGACAGTAAAATAACTAGATGACCACAAATATAGGTCTAAACCTGGTACGTAAGGTTTAAAATGTAATTGTTTATAACAAAAAACAATCTAAAAGTGGGATATAGTTCACCAGGTGCTAAAGTTACGCCACCACACTAGGCACCATTGCGACTCACGGTACTTTTGCTACCTGCATGGATCCTAGCCGGATTTATATCAACCCTTCAGCCGCTGGCGATTGTTGTGAGTTTTAGCCATATATAAAAATTAATGACAAAAATACTACGTTTGAAAAATTTCATAAGTTTAAATTTCCTTTGAATGTTTCGGGACTTAGGCAGCCTCTCAGAAGGCTAATAATTTTAGAAAACTTTAATCAGCTAATGAGAATGCAGCAAATAATATGAACACGTTGAATAAAGATTATGTTAATTTAAATATATTTTCCTTGGGTTCATTTTATTTCGTGTTGTGTCTACAAATGTTGTGTATCCAGAAAATAGCTAAGTCGACAAGCTTACCAGTGAGGGGATCCTCGATTGGATGACTCCACACCCTGCAACATATGCGCTCCCAGTTATGTTTGCCCTATAAATATGATATCAAATAAGAAAAGACAAACCAAACTTGGACACAAGTGTCTCTATTTATTCAGCAACAAGAAAGAGTGAGTCATTTAATATTTATCGTCACATCGGCAATATTTCAGCCATATCGTGACGAGAACAATTAATAATTATATTATAGATCAATAAAATTAAAAATAAAAGTCTGTTGACGAAGACCAGTAAATCTACAAGGGTATCACAGATATCCATTTACAACTAGTAATTATTCTGAAACATTTTAACTAGAAATAACAAGACAATATAAAAACAGGCTATAGATTGCCAACAACTGAAGGTAGATCGCCATACTAGGGATAATAGGGACTTCCAGTACAACAAGAAAGAGAACTACAGTTATGAATGATAGAAATGCATGGGTATGTCATGGTAGTTATGCATCCTCAGTTAAAAGGTAGAGGTGACTCTGTCAGACTGTTCATCATGTTGTCTTTAGAGAAAGTACAGGGTGGAGACAACCGATGTCAATGGCGATGAACAATTAGAGCACATTAACCTCTCCTGTTTCAATTTGTTTTCGCATTATTGTCAAATAAATATCTTTTGTCCACCTTAACATTTGACACCGGTTCTTTTGCATTGTGTGCAAGAGTTAATAAAATGAGAATGAGGATTGATTAAGTTTGTTCGTTCCATACAAAGCCTTTAACACCTATAAATAATATAAGTATCACATTCGTAACCCAATAGTCACATATACTGGACAACAGATTTAATTTTCCAAGAATCCCCTTTGTGGAACAGAAGCATGTGCACTTGTTCATCTTTGTGTTTTTGCTTAAAAAGACTGATGTACGTCGTAAATGTTTGAACAGTTATATGTGGAGTTAACCAAACGGTTATAGCATGTGAATATTTTCGTGCATTGTCGTGCGACCAAATAATTGCCCATACAGACGTTCACGGGGAATAAGCTCGGAATGAAGACAAACATACTTTGAGAGCAGCAAACTGCATGAGTCGGGCATGCAATAATGAGTGGGTGAGTGAATTAAAATGAAAAGTCAGTCGCCAGAACTTCAGTGAGTATAAAAGTTTTATATCAATGAAAACAAACATACGATATATATTTCTAAATAAAACAGGATCGGGTGGTCAGGCTCGCTGGGCGTGGTTGACACAAGTCATCGGTTCCCAATTGCCCAGATCGGTGTGTGCATGCTGTTGATCACTGGATTGTCTGGTCAAGACTCGATTATTTACAGACCGCCGTCATGTAGCTTGAACATCACTGTGTGCGGCGTAAAACTAAACTCACTCACTCTAATGATAAGGACAAAAAGCAGTGGAAAAAAACCCATGAATATTCTAGGGTTACATACAAAACTAGCACGTAACTATAAAGCCTTATTTGTATACACGACACATCACGAAACCAGGCTATATATCGTCTGCTACTGAAGTCTCATCGCCATTCTAGTGACCATGGGGGATTTTAGCTTCCTGCATGCACCTTAGCTGGATATACACCATACCTTCTCAGATGCTAGTGATTGCCCACAAATCTAGACATAAATTAAAAACAAACATGCATTAATATTACATCGAAGAAAGTGATAGATCTAAATTTTCTTTTAATGTTTTGGGGCATACGTACCCTCTCAATGGGACAATAATTGTACTTTGAGGATACAGCCACTAACAACCTCAGTTGCTAATTTAAACTACCAATTGTAAAAAATGCACCTGTCTACAAAACATATCAAACATAAATTTTCATTTCTTGAAACAAAATCAGTACTTAAAGAAAAAATACATCAGTAAAAAGACTCTACACATAACACGGCTCTAAACATAACAATACAATTTGCAGCGTATGCCAAAGGTTCTTAACTATCTTTGCTATGTCAACAACAAGGGAAATGTTTGTTACGAGACATTAATACAGACCCCCAGCGTTGACAAATTCTATTTCCAAACCGTTTTTCTACCAGAGCTACCGGTAGGGCAGGAAATGCTCACAGTTTTTGCTAACCACCTTCCGGTATCACTTATGGTCAGTAACAGGTTCATATAATTTTCACAGCTACTTTCCCCTTTAAACCAGCATCAATTTATTTCTGAGGATAGTCAAGCCTGGTTTTCGTTCTCACTGATATTTTTTTATTTGAACCATGACTCGATTGATAAATGCTACGAATGGACCAAAGCATATTGAAACAGTCAAGGTTTCAACAATATGTAAATCAACAATGTACAAGGGTGAAGTGCTGTCCAAACGGTGCTATTGAGTCACCAAAGTAGTCAAACGAGTGTAAATACATAAACTATCATCATGAAAACCTCTGGTACAATTACCCTGGTTAGAATTGATCTTCAGTAACCCATGCTTGTCGTAGGGGATCGGGTGGTCAGGCTCGCTGGCTGGGTTGACACATGTCATCGGTTCCCAATTGCGTATATAAACATTCATGCTATTGCTCCCTGGATTGTCTGGTCCAGACTCGATTATTTACACACAGCCGCCATAAAGCAGGAATGTTGCTGAGTGCCGCCTAAAACTAACCTCACTCACTCTGGTACCATATATATAAAACCAATATTCAATAAAAGTAGAAAACATCAAAGTACCTTTGCTACATCAATCGATCGATGCTGGTCCATGTGGCAAACTACACTGTGATGAGATTCTTGTTATTGTTGTCGAATTTTACTTGGGATGTTTTTCGAAATGATGGCGATTTGTTGTTTCATTCATGTACCTTTTATAATAGAACAAAGATTAAGGTTGATAATGCAACACCAAAGGAGATTACAAAGAAAATAACATCCAAAAGTCTGTCCAGTGGGAGGTTACGGAGCCTCATGGATGCCTTTGTTCCCAAATGCAGTAGTCTGCTCTGATCTCTGAGATGCTGCTCCGTGTTAGATTCATCAGCAGGCATTACCTGGGTCTGCTTCAATCCTGCATGTACTTGATTTGACTTTACATGATCTCCATCTTCCATGGTGTTCTTCTTTTGAGAGTACACATTCTGTACTACGATGGTGGCAATAATTCCGAGAAAGCCTTGGACTTGAATCCCAACAAGGTAGAGGGAAAGGTGTGGAACAGTATCAGAGGTTGAGGTCATGGTGTCGTGGATGAGGCTAAGGAAGAGAGCATTCGACACAAAGACAGCCATAAGGTAGCCCATCTTTTCTCCAAAGCTAGTTGGTAGCAGGAACACGAAACTGTTGAGGAAGGAGAGAAGGCACATTGGGAAAATGAGATTCAAAATGTGGAACAGATACTTTCGGGAAAGGTGGATGTAACAGACTACAGCTTGACGAGATGTCACATTTTCAGGTGTAAATATCGACGCTGTTATATCGACAGTTTCCCACTCTCCGTTAGTGTCTATCTTTAGACCATGAGTGTTTGAATGGATGGATGGATGGAGAATGACAGGGTATCCTTTTCCTGATGCAAATGTTATATCACACGTCTGGTTGTCAAAGGGATATTTAGACAGATCAGTCTTGCAAACTGTAGACATCGTCATTATGTTCTGCCAAGACAGAGAACCATCTTGGTAAACTGTAATGGGCATAGTTGTCGGTAGAGGACCATCACCAACTGCTGCATTTAACAACATCACTTTAGGAGACCAAATTAGCAACCCATGTGGAGCGATTTCTATGTTTGAAACGTTGGGGTAGTCCGAGGCATTCCAAGCAAGAGAGGTGTCGTTCCAAACCATCACTACAAACACTCTGAATTTAAGTTCCTGAGTTGAATCAATGAGATCCTGAACCTTGACTGGCCCGAAGTTCATAGCTACGTCAATGACATTGGTCTGTGGATCTATAGGAGGTACGTCCGGATTGAAACGGGTGTCAAGGTAAGAGCTCAGTTGTCCCACACTCCCTTTTGTGTCAGCCATTACGTTGTTAATACAGGCGGATAATAACAAACTCACAAGAAACATCGTGAAATGTATCATCTTCAATATAAACTGGTAATTCTTACCAAATACAACCGAGAATATTTAGCACGTAGTATTTATACCTTCATTTGTACATGGGTAATATTTATCTGATGAATAGATAAATACTTAATTGCCAGATTGACACTGACAAACGCTAGCAAATCACTGCTGTAAACACACAGTGTTGTTGTAATGTTATTTGCCCTGTAAACAAGCGCATCTATTGATGCAACCCTGCATTTCAAACGCGAGGTAATGGGATGATCTATTTATTGACTATTCCTATGATGTAATTCCACCACTAGAGTACTAGAACATTACCAATGAAACAACAATTGTGTCACTATCATTATCGTTACAGCAGATCACACAGAGTTAATATGTGTGCTGATGGTGAAATGGAAGTCATCCCATATGCGATATGTTACTTTAGATCAGTATTTGTTCATTGTCAACGTCCAACAGAATCATCTGTTTACGTGTAGTCATTACAGGACGTCCAACACATACTGTAGTCTTTTTTCAGGTATAGGACGAACTGTGTCAGTCTTTATTATGTGCACATTTTTAAATAATCTGTCCATTCGTGAAACTGTACCCTGTGTTATAACCAAAAGGCGTAAAGGAATAACGGACAGTGGAGTGTAAACATCATGAAGAATTACAGAAAACATCATGCATCATTTTAGCACAGACTGGCGGAATTACCAGATGCATTAGCGATGAAATAATGAACGTATGTTCAAAACCAAAACAATACAGAAAAAACCCAAACAAAACAACAACAACAAAAAACAACCGAAAACAACCAACAAGAAAAAGACCCCAAAACAAACAAACTGAAAAACAAGAATAAAAACAAAATAACAAACAAACAGAAAATAATGGTTCATTTGTCTCGACATAAAGACTATCAACACAAGTCCAAGACAAATTCTGAGACGCCGAAGGCAGATAGGACCTAAAACCTTCAGTTGCTTTTGCAGTCACCACCACAGACTATGGAGATTGATCGGCATTCTTTAACTGATTTTGGATACATGATTTTGCCAAGATTCACATTTACTCTTACTTTTAAGTACGCCGTGATTTTAGCATATAAGATTTTGAATGTCTTCAAATTGTTGACCATATGATGGCGACTCAAAAATAGCTCAGCCTTTTTACTCGCCTTCCTAGCTTGTAGTTTCTTTGCATGAGTCGTGGTTTTCGTATGTGTGGAACTGCGAAGAATTAGGGAAACACTCGTCAGCTACTTCTTAACGTTCATCAGAAAACATGTTATAGCATCAGGAACGTCCATAAAAGGTTCGGGTTCAGGTTAAAGTCTGTTACAACACCATGTGTTATATAATGGCGAGGAGGTAGACTTGTAAAAATTCTTGATGACGGGGAAGATTAAAACTGGGATGATTAGCATTTTAGGTTACCAGATGAAAATGATTGTCGTGGATTGACCATCAATTTTATTCAGTATGTTTGAGTCTGATAATAATAACAACGATACATGAGTCTGTATCGAAACGCCGCATCACCTTAATAAAGAAGTTGTTCATCCACAAAGATAGTCCTGAGACAGGTCCTCCAACTCTAAAAATGCCACTTCAAACAAGTTGCCACCTGAAACCACGAGCTGAATAGGTTCCTGTGACGGGATGTAAATATGCGATAAAAATATGTACTCGCAATAACCATCATTATGAATAAATCAATCATTATTCGAAAAGAACTCCTCCAGTATGTTACCCTTTGCGTTTGTAGTTGTACCCACCTCAGTGTCAAGGTTATGGCCATTTAAATCATCCCAAAATAAGCAGGGTTTCAACTGAGTTGGTCATAGAGATACTGAATATATGTTGAATATAAAGAAGACCATAATGTAAAGCGTTGCAACATGTAAACTCAGTGCAACAGCCTGGAGATTAATAGTCAGTGTAAGCAGGCCCATGGATAACATTCTATTATCGAGGATGGCAGATACCGTTGTTGGTGATCTATAGCCCGGTTTGTACTGTAGTGCCCTTAATAGTAATTTCAGTTTTACATGCAAACTATTTTTTTACTATCAGTGATATTCTAGTTGTTTTACTGTCCTTTGCCGACAGATTGGATAATGGTAACTTGTGTAAGTCACGATATGGCTGAAATATTGCCTGTGTGACTAAAAATCTTAACTCACTCACTTGTATGCCCTAAGATACTACGAATGGGCTCAACGTATATGGTGTCCATGGGTGTTCCGGAAGCCACGGTAAAAATATAGTATATATATTTCATCAACCGAGCTCCTCACCCACCACCGCGTGGTTAAAAACAAGTGGGTTTCCGACTTGAGTCAACAAAGATACTCAGATGACATGCTCCAGCAGAAAGGCTAAAATATTAATTCTTCCTCTTCTGGCCTACGAGCCACTGCCTTCTGGGTTAACAACCCTGGGCAAAAACTTAAATGATATTATTTATTAAAATTTCCGAGTTCAAAATCATTTGGATATGACTGAAAAAAAATCATGCTGTCATGTTTTTATTAAATTTTGTGCAACATCACATGGTTGGTTTCTTGTTTAAAGCCGCACTCAGCAATATTCCAGCTATATAGCGGCGGTCTGTAAATAGTCGAGTCTGGACCAGCCAATTGTGTAGATCGGTATTTTTCTCGTTAAAAAACACAAAACAAGCATCGATCTACACAATTGGGATACGATGACATGTGCCAACCAAGTCAGCGTGTCTGACCATCCGATCCCGTTTGTCGCCTCTTACAACAGATTACTGAAGACCAATTCTAACTCGGATTGTTCAGGGATAGGGACACAGGGCTTGGCGTGATTGAAAGAATCACCTTTCACGACCAGCAATGTGGTGCTGAGGACCAGTTCTACCCGAGGTCCACATGGGTGAAGTGCGATTAGCATTACTCAGCAATCACTAGAGTTGCTGGTCATGATTGCTGTCGCACTTTGGGAACCAAAAGACGGTATTTTTCTCGTTAAAATAACACAAAACAAGCATGTCCACAAATATTTCTATTTATTCACCATCAAGAATAAGACTTATTAAATACCAAATGTATTTGTGAAAAGCGTCTAGCTAGTGTGCGTACAAGACAGTGTTTATAAAAGTTGAGTAGTAAACTGCCGCATGTTACATACATCAGTGTCTGTACAGTGTTGTAAGTCACATCTCTTTCATACAATTGGGCGGTGGGGTAGCCTAGTGGTTAAAGCGTTCGCTCGTCACGCCCAAGACCCGGGTTCGATTCCCTACACGGGTACAATGTGTGAAGCCCATTTCTTGTGTCCCCCCGCCGTGATATTGCTAGAATATTGCTAAAAGTGGCGTAAAAACGTAACTCACTCACTCACTCACTCTTTCATACTACATGGTTTTAATCTATTATTAATTTTAATATATTGTTCTTTCAGTTTTTGGTTAAATTGGAGTACAATTGTGTAAATCCAGCTAGGTCCATGCAGGTAGCAAACGTACTGTACGTCCCCACGGTCCCACTATGGTGATCTAGCTTCAGTTGCTGGCGCTCATTAGCCCGTTACTATATTGTATTGTTCTCTATACGTTAAGTTACGTGCTAGTTTTAAATCTCTGACTAACATTCTAGTTGCTTTATTGTTCTTGGCGATAGACGTTATAATATAACATTACCTATTTTTAACATATGATCTATTCTAGTCACGATGTGTGACTGAAATATTGCCGATGTGACTCCAAATTTTAAATCAGTAACTCACCCACTGTACAGTTATGCAGATGACATGTTACTCTGGAATAGGGCATTAGAACTGTCTAACAAAGACATTCCGTAGTAAACGGAATTCTAAACCAAAAGTAAAAAGTTAACCCATCATGCTCATTTTCACTTTTAAGGTTACACAATGTACATACTCTCATATTCCTTGGGGTAATAATTAAACTCCCACGGGAAGAGCGTCCAAAGTGTGATGGAGCATATCTAAACGTTTCGACATTGTAATCAAGTAGTGAGTGTGGTTTCACGCCCCTTTTAGCAATATTCCAGCAATATCACGGCGGGGGACACCAGAAATGAGCTTCACACATTGTTCCCATGTGGGGAAACGAACACTGGTTTTCGGCATGATGAGCCAAAGCTTAAGCCACTAGGCTACCCCATCGCCCCTGCTATCAAACATTTAATAATATGTAAACCTGTTGGCACAAGACAATGATTGACACTAGTTATGCAAGTACCTATCCTTTGTAAATCTATGTGCAAGAGATAATATAATGAGAATTGGGATGGACTAAGTTTGTTCATTCCAAGGCCTTAGACACATTCAAATAAAATTTACCTGATATTCCTAACCCAATACTCACATTGTTTTAACAGATTTAATTTAAACGAATCCCCTTAGTTTTACAAATGAATGTACACTTGTTCAACCGTTTTGGGAGTACAAAACGCATGTTAAGGATTTGACAGTTATATATTTAGTTAACCAAATTAAACGGTTAGTACATGTGAATACTTTTTATTTCGAGTTACCATGTGTATGCAAAAGTTTAGACAGCTATTTTATATGGAGTTCGTACATGTTCAACAAGCGGTTATGTTGAAGGACGTGCAGTCGAAATAAGAAGTGCATATGAATATGTTCGTGCTTAGTAACTGTTACGAAAAATCTCCTCGGAGGAACTGACTAAAAATACTATGAAATAAACGAATATAATTATTAACACTAATAAGACGAGCAGTCACTCGAACTGAACCAAGTAAAGACCAAAAAGTAGATGTATCCTGTTCGTGGCTGTACATACAGACTGATGTACAGCATAGATGTAAACACACATATATTAACAGACAATAATAGTAATAGACAATAGTGGACAGACATAGATACACCAAAATACAAGAAAAGGGATAAGTCTGTAAATGTAGATGATTTTCTGAATTATCAGAGGTTCATCACAATCTGTGTAGCCTATGCTGACTTAACTCCGTAAGATATTTGTGGTTCGAGACATTAATACTGACCCGACCTCTGTGATGCAAACGTGTAAGCATTGAAATCTCACATAATGAACATCAATTGAAATTCAACATTATCACACTGGATTTCCTGGTATGTTTACCACCTTCTGTCAAATATTTTGTAAGGCAAATTTGGAGAGTGGCTTGTGCTACAGGTTGGCATGATAAAGACTTTGCCTTGATAAAGACACCCCCTTTGCGAACACCTAGCGTCATAGCTGTGTACAGTCATCCTTTATATACTGAGTCAAAAAAGAAACTTCACAAAATGTAATTTGAAAAATAATGACTAATTTTTCTCTGATGATCCATCTGTGTATCCGAAATGGGATCCCTATCTTTCGACTCTAGAAAAACGTCAGCAAAACCCACTCAAACCCATCCATTCGTCGTGCAAATGACGTTAGTGCCAAATCAGGTTTTGCACGTGCAGTCGATCACGTGATCTTCGCATCGAAGTTTTCTTCATATGCACGTGTTTGCATTGGCCTCAAGAATTGAAAAAACACTTTTAAACCACAGTTCTAACGGTACTTGAAATGCCACGATTGTCAAATGTGCAACGTGAACGTGCCGTTGGCATGTTGCAAGCAGGAAGATCAGTTATTGACGTCGCAAGAGCAATGGGATGCAGCCGTCGTACTGTGTATGACTTGCGAGGTCGTCTACAACAAACTGGCACCACTTCTGATCGCCCAAGGTCAGGTCGTCCACGTGTGACGTCACGAGCAGAAGACAAATCAAATCGTCCTACGTCACCTACGTGACAGATTTCTGCCGGCTACACGAACCAGGGCTGAGATGTTTAGAGGTCGACTGTCCTCACAGACCATTCGAAATCGGTTGCGGGCTGCCAATCTCCATTCTCGACGTCCATATCGTGGGCCAATATTGACGCCGTTTCATCAACGTCAACGTCTGCTGTGGGCCCAACGTCACCTCCGATGGACCCAGAGAGACTGGAATCGAGTCGTCTTTAGCGATGAATCCAGGTTTACCCTCAGATTCGCGGACGGCAGGCATAGAGTCTGGAGACGACGTCGTGAACGGTATGCCCAATGTTGTGTACAGGAAGTCGACAGATTCGGGGGCGGAAGTTGCATGGTGTGGGGTGCTTTCTGTGGGAACAACCGTTCCCGACTTCTGGTCATCCGTGGAAACCTCACGGCTGCTGCTTACCGCGACCAGGTGCTCACCCTGAACTCGTTCCTTTCATGGCGGCTCATGGCCCAGGTCTACAGTTCCAGCATGATAATGCTCGGCCGCATACCGCGATGTTGACACGAAATTTCCTTCAAAACGCTGGAATCAACGTCATGGACTGGCCATCGAGGTCCCTGACCTTAATCCAATAGAGCACGTTTGGGATGCACTTGGGAGAAGGCTTCGTGGTCTTAGGAACCAACCTCAGAATTTGCAGGAACTTGGCGCTGCCTTGCAAGAGCAATGGCGCAGAATCCCCAACCACGTGTTCACAAGCATCAGGCAGTCGATGAGGGAGACGGTGTTTGGCAGTGGTGAATGCGCGGGGCGGCCATACACGATATTGAACTGAGAAATTTCGCATTTTTATTCTTGTGACTTGACATTCTGTATACCCATGTTTTGGAACGGCGGTGTAGCCTAATGGAACTGATTATGGCACTGTCAGTGTATCGAGTACATCACACAGATCTCAGCAATGAAATAATAACAATTTAACCATCTTACCATCTCTTGTTCTTTTATAGTGCCCTGAAGAAAGAATGTGAAGTTTCTTTTTTGACTCAGTATATGTTTGGTTTCTTGGTTGCATGTGAGCTATTTTTCTAATGTTTTGTTGATATTTCACAGGCGCGAGCTTTACAGTAGATTACCGATTTAACTGTTTATATAATTTCATTTGTCTATTTCACCACACGTTTTTCTTACCGAGTCACTTTCTCAGTTCGATACTTAAAAGCAATGTCATTATTTAGCGTCGACAGAATTTCTAACTGTGATATAGATATGTCGTTGTCACAGACAACACTCAATGTCTGTTTTATTGGCACCTATGTGTCTGCCTGCCCGTCTGCTAATGACAATATTCAATACACAATTTCAATGACTGACCACATGCAATTTGAACTTAACACCTATCAGTCTTTACACCATAAACAAAACGCATTGATTTATGGCCCGAGTTCGGTCTCTGTCACATTATGTAATTACACAGACAGGCAGGTGTGATACTTGTACACAAGACATGTTATGATGTCTGTTGATTGCAAAATGTTATACACAAATAATGAGCATGTATTTACAAACCCAACATCTCTATATATACACACACAATGAGCCGTGAGGGCATCTGCAAATGAACCAGCCGTTACACTTGAGTGCACACCCACCCGCTCTAACTGGGTTCGGTATCCCGGCTGTTTCGTTTCTTAGGAAGTAAACCCAAGCACAAAATATTGCACTTTTGATTTGCGATTGTACGCTTATAATTTTGTTTTTTCATAACCAGCAATGTATATTATATGTCATGAATATGTGATAATTGTGTTTTAATTATGTTTGATTTTTTGGTTGCATGTGACCTTTAAAGAAAAGTTGCGAAAACAGAATGCCCATTAGGCACTTAAGGAATGAAATCTGTATAATCGGATGATATATAAATCATCGAAGCTTTTCTTATCAATATTCGATAAAAGTCAATGGTGACTCGCCGACATTGAAAATCACCACCATTTTTATTGTACATTTATAAAGCTTTTATGTAAGAACAAGGATTAAGGTTGCCAAAGCGAAGCCGAAGGAGATTAAAAAAGAAAATACCATCCCAAAATCTGTCCAGTGAGAGATTATGGATCCACTTGAATACCTTCGTTCTGGAATGCAGTTGTGGGGTCTGATGTTTGAGATGCCGATCCGTGTCCGATGAGTCAACTGGCCTTACCTGGGTCTGCTTCAGTCCTGCGTGAGCTTCATTTGACTTCACATGATCTCCATCTTCCTTGGTGTTCTTCTTGTGAGAGTACACATTCTGTACTACGATGGTGGCAATGATTCCCAGAAAGCCTTGGGTTTGAATCCCAACAAGGTAGAGGGAAAGGTGTGGAACAGTATCAGAGGTTGAGGGCATGTTGTCGTGGATGCGGCTAAGGAAGAGGGCATTCGACACAAAGACAGCCATAAGGTAGCTCATCTTTTCTCCAGAGCTAGCCGGAATCAGGAACACGAAAACTGTTGAGGAAGGAGAAGGCACATTGGGAAAATGAGATTCAAAACGTGGAACAGATACTTTCGGGAAAGGTGGATGTAAAAGATCGCAGCTTGACGAGATGTCACATTTTTTAGGTGTAAATATCGACGCTGTAATATCGACAGTTTCCCACTCTCCGTTAGTGTCTATCTTTAGACCACTAGTGTTTGAACTGAAATATGGATGGAGAATGACAGGGTATCCTATTCCAGATGAAAATGTTATTTCACACTTCTGTTTATCGAAGGGATATCGGGACAGATCGGTTTTACATATTGTAGATATCGTCATTATATTCTGCCAGTACAGAGAACCATCTTGGTTAATCGTAATAGGCATCGTTGTCGATAAAGCACCATCACCAACTGCTGCATTTATCACCATTACATTGGGAGACCAAATTCTATGTGGAGCAATTTCTATGTTTGAAGCATTGGGGTAGTCCGAGGCATTCCAGGAAAGTGAGGTGTCCTTCCATCTCATCCACATAAATATTCTGCATGTCAGTTCCTGGCTGGAATCAACGAGATCATGAACCTGCAGTGGTCCGATGGTCATATCTACGTCAATGACATTGGTCTGAGGGTCGATGGGAGCAACGTCGGGGATTTAAACGGGTGTCAAGATAAGTGTTCAGTTGTTTTACACTCTCCTTGTCGGCCATTATGTTGTTAATACAGGGTGATAACAACGAACCCACAAGAAACATGATGAAATCCATTCTCTTCTACAAGAGCTGCTCCCCTTTAGTATTTGGAAATTCTTATCAATGACAACCGAGAGACCTTGGTCACATGATATTTATTCCTCCAGTTTCAAGGATCAAGATCTATATAATATTGACAATGCGAAACATCATAACATAACTGTCTTTAACAAAATGCCATTGCTATTATCGTATAAGCTTCTATTGCTGCAGGGATTGGTTTCCAACACGTGGTAATTGGAAAATGTTTGTCAGTTGATGTGAACTTTTACCATCAGCTTAATAGGAACATTAGAATGTAAACAACTTGGGAGGTGCCATCAGCACTATCGTCTAATCAATACAGAAAGTACACACACGACAGACACGTGTGTTAATTTCTAAGGTAGGTGAAATAAAGTCAGCCATTATGTGAAATGTAACTTGAGTATTATTTCACTGCTAATGTCACACTGAATCAACAACCACCAATTTCAGCTAGAATTCTTAATGGATGTACATCATAAACATAGTCTATGAAGAGCTGTGTCAATATCAATGAATTTCAGATTTTGAACTATCCACCAGGGAAACTTTGATCAGTGATGTGAAATGCACACATTACAACCAATATGTTTAACTGGAATATATAACATGACATATCATTACAGTCAGAATTGATGCAATTGTCAGGTGCATTGGTGGGGTATTGCGTAATGTTGAAAGGATGAAATGAATAAGTTCAAGATTGCTTCCACAGTAACACCAAACTGATTATCGTCACTATACTTTTTTACGAAACAAGTCGCCTTTGTGTGGCATATTTGACCCAGTGAATGCTATTGTGTGTCTGAACATGACAACAAGAGTGAGTGAGTGGGTTTATATTTAACGTCACATCGGCATTATTTCAGCCATATCGTGACGAGAACATTTTACATTGAAATGGAATATGTGGATATTATAAAACCTGTCATCGAAGGACAGTAAAACAACTAGAATATCACAATTAGATTTAAAACTAGTGTGGAAGGTTAAAACTAATAGCACTTTTAGGACAATACAAGATAAAAACAGGCTATAGATCGCCAACAACTGAAGGTAAATCTCCATACTAGGGACCATGGATGACAACAAGAACGCTCAAGATCTTATAACGTGGGCCTTCGGGATATCCTAGCGGTTAAAGCGTGCACTCGTACAGCAAGAGACCAAGATTTCTTGCATTGGTATTATATACTATTCACACTTTGCTAGGGATCAAATCATGGATTCAACAGAAAACTATCATATGGGGTCAAATCTGATTTAAATATCTAAGCTTATTTGTGAGCATGGATCCTAGGTTTCAGTTAGTCATTTCATCTTGTGGACCCCTTACCTGCTATTGACAGGTGACTCGTTCCATGATTTGCAAAATGGCTGACTGGTGCCATGAAAACCATTTTTTATGGTTCTTCATGTATCAGGTGCATAAGGTTAGATTAAAGTGACTGTTTGTCTAAAGAAGGGTTACCATGTTGTAATTTATCCACTTTTACATGGATGCAATTTTAAATTATGAACTTGTGAATTTTGTGATCCTAAGCAAAGTGTGAGTAGTACATGTGAAGCCCATTCCTGGTGTCCCCTGCTGTGATATTGCTGGAATCTGCGTAAAACTAAACTCACTCACTCAATCTTTAGAACGTTGAATTCTGTAAGTTTTTGATACAACTTCATATCCTTGAAAGATTACTCATGAATAACAACCTCCTCGTGCTGAGTATTGGGTAACCTCAAGTGTTCTTTGCACGTGTGGACTCGGGGCAGAATAGGTCCTCCGCACCCCATTGCTAGTCGTAAGAGGGGACCGAATGGGAAACCTTTTTTTACGTGCCAATATGTATACTGGCCACATAAAGAAACTGTGCACACAGAAATTATAAAGATCGGCAGACAGCGTCTTTATACATAAATAAAGGTGTGAACATAGCAAGTATTGGAGACAATCAAACGCTCATGCAGGTGTCAGGCGACGTGATGTCATTGATGGTGGCCTGTGGACTTGCAATGTGTGTTGCTGCACGTGCAGCCTGTGCAGCTGCACACAACATGTGAAACTCAGAAATTGCTGTCACTGTCGAAAGCTTGATCTTTGGTCATTCAAACGTTCACAAATTCACATGAGAAGTCACGTGCACACCATGCCAAGATGAACATCTGCTCAACGTCATAAAGCCATTGGAATGGTTCGAGCAGTCATGGGCCAACAACAGGTGGCAGCACATTTCCAATGTCTTCGTAACACGATATCTGCATTGGGCAGGCGTTATGGAAACAGTAATGACGTCTCCGACCACCCACGTTCTGGGCGTCCCAGAGTAACGACGCCAAGACAGGACAGATGGATTCGGGTGACTCATCTCAGACACAGGTTCCAGACAGCAGTGACCACGTCCCAAGCATTCCCCAGGCCTTCAATGCTCATTTGGTAGTCTCTATGCGTCGTCGATGCACTGCTGTGCTTCACGCGCGCATGATGGTCATACCCGTTATTGACGTTGTGACTTCAACGTGTGGCCCCCTACTCATTTTTGAACTTCTGACGTAATCGTTACGGATATTGTTCATGTTCTTTTGACACGTTGTTGAGGCCCGATACTTCAGCTTATAAAGTGTCTACATCATGTCGTCTTTTCTGTGTTGTATTCCAATTCTGCAGGAATTTTCTGTGTGCACAGTTTCTTTATGTGGCTAGTAATAGTTGGAGGACTGGATTCTGATTTTTTGAGGGTACTGGTTCCAGGAACAGCGTTCCGTTGCCCATCACACGTCGACCCTAAACCTGTACTATCAATCTGCTGAGCAAGTTATTTTTATTCATTGTCGGATGTGTAACATTTAGTTTTGGCCATACATAACTAATATAAAGTTATTGTATGATATTAGCCTTTGGTCTAATATTGAGTTGGTAGATAAATTCACCTGTGTCATATTCCCTAGAGTATAACACCCATATTACCTCTTTGTTAGATTTGAGATGCCCTGTGCTATATACTGGCTCTGTATTGTATAAATATTCCTTATCAGTGTCAAATTTGCTCTCGTCACGATATAACATAAATATTTCCGATGTGACGTTGACCGCCTCCGTGGTGTAGTGGTTAGAGCGTCCGCCCGGAGAGCGGAAGGTCGCGGGGTTCGATCCCCGATCGCGTCATACCAAAAAGACGTGAAAATATGGTACTTGTTGGTCCCTGCCTGGCGCTCGGCATTAATGGGTACAACAAGGACTGGTCGGCTCGTAGTCAGTATAATGTGTCTGAGTGGGGTATTCATGCTTCACTGCGGCATGGTATCTCAGTGGGCTAGCACTACAAAACCAGCTACAGTCTGGGCTGGTACAAGCAGCCGCACATACACATACACATCCATCACGTCGTCATATGAGCGAAATATTCTCAAGCACGACGAAAAAAAAAACAATTTCACCTCACCTCATCGATGTGACGTTAAATTACTCACTCACTACTGAAATATAAAACAAGCCACATTATGGAAATCAAATCAACAGTGAGCCACTCTAACCGCTGTAATCCACTGTGCAAATCAAATGGTTCGGTTTTTAGACGTTACAGCTGACTTTATATCTTATCCATACCATTTTGGAAGAGACATCAGTGTATTCACCAAAGACGTTCATGTAAGTTGCTCTTCTATATAACTCGAGTCCCTCTGCATATTTTGTGAGCTTCAACTGAAGGGCAGTATTCACCATCAGAAGAAGAAAAGACGGCAATCTACGCTAAGGATCACATCAGAACATTACTGCTCTCAGTGATCTCATCGTGCAGATGAGTGATGACTCTTAACCAAGCACAGCTTCGGAAACATTAGTACAATATACCACTCTGACTGTGGTGCCTATGATACAATAGAAGCATTCAACATAAGTGTCGATATAGGTCTAAATAGTTAAAACTGGCTTAATATCCCTACTCATACCTTCGTAAATTCCATAAATTTAAAGGTGCATGGATGATGATGATGATGATGATGATGATTCGGAGATTTTACGTGCGCATTCCAATATAATGCGATTTTCGCACAAGGGCCCTCCAGCCCTTTCAGTCTTTGATCGAAAAGCTTCGATTGCCCCCTTCATTATCCAGTCTTTCAAATTCACTGTATAATGACCAGGAAGGTTAACTTCTTCTGCTGACGAAGTAAGGATGTACTCTATTTGATAAACCCACATCCTTCCACACACTCCCCTGTCAACAGAAACTTAGTCCCAGGACACACGGTTTGGTACTGAGACTTATTTGGCTCAAATATAACAAATCAATGTAACGGCCATAAAACATACGAGTCCCATGATGGAATTCTATCTTGAAACCTTCTGGCATAAGGTCGGAGGCCTACTCTACACGAGTGAACCGCGGAGCAGTAAGGTGGACCTCTACTGCATGAATCCACGTCCTGGTACGCAAGCTCCAGGTTATGTGAGTCTTATTAAAATATCTTGCGAATTCAGAAAACACAAAATGTTGGACACAACCGTTTTATTTATTCAGCTACAAGAACACGATGCATGCTAATGCCCCCTGATGATACAAAAATGGATTCTGCTTACCTACTGAGCACTGATGGGTGAATGTTTATATATTTATTGACTTATCTTAATGGCAGGGGTTTTTCAGCCTGATAATGCATTATTGTTTAAGTATGATATCGCACATTGTACTTGACATCCTTTACAAATAATGATGCAAACCCGATGCCAGATGTGTACTGAATGAGTAGTTAAGTGTGGGTTATCATTAACCTAAAATACATAAAATATTAAGTTTTAAACTTCCCTATATCACCATCATCATATGTAGGTATAGATTTGCATGCTAGAAATGCATGCACAAGTAACTCCTAATAGTGCATTAGTACTTTCCTACATGAACAATCTTTTCTTGCACAAGTAAACGTTCATTGGAAAATCACCAAAATTGTGCTGAAGTATGTCTAAATGTTTTCATATTATCATAAAACAGGCAGTGCAATGCATAACTCTATTTGGGTAAGATAATGGTTGAATCCTTTAACATTCCTGTGCAAGAATTGATAAAATGAGAAAAAAGGATTGAACAGGTACTTCTCAAGGTTCATTTAACAAAATCTATTTTTTTGGCTTGTATGCAAAGGTTTAGACAGTTATTTTTTATAGAGTTCGAAGGTGTTCATCAACTGGTTGGGTTGAAAGAGCTTGCAGTAATAGAAAAGAGTGACTGAGTGAGTGAGTTCAGTTTTACGCCGCACTCAGCAATATTACAGCTAAATGGCGGCGCTCTGTAAATAATCGAGTCTTGACCAGACAATCCAGTGATCAACATCATGAGCATCGATCGACGCAATTTGGATACAATGATATATGTCAACCATGTTAGCGAGCCTGACCACCCGATCCCCTTAGCCACCTCTTACGGCAAGCATGGGTTACTGAAGATCAGTTCTAATCCGGATCTTCACGGGTCTAATAGAAAAGAAGTGCAACCAAACATTGTCAAGGCGGAGGTCGACTGCTGTAAAAATGAAGACGAATATGTGCAACTTCTTTAGTCGATTATGAAATAAACGAATGCACTTGACATAAGGAAGTCCAACTCTACTACGATAATTTATGTCAAGGAGAAACACAAGTTATATGGATTGGCAACTCTTTATTGCAATAGATGTGACGATTCGGTGTAGATACTAACACCGTTAGCATACAAGTGACTCGGAATATCGCTTTCTTGAAAACGGTGTTAGCATCTACACCGAAATGTCGCATCCGTTGCAAAATGAGTATTACCTGTTCCTCATCATCAAACCAACTTCTAAATGCCACTTTGAAGGAGATATGCTGAATGTCAGCTTTTGAAATATGTTATAAAGGATGAAACAAAGTATACATCCGCACACGCAAAAAGTCACATGTGCTTTCATTGTATTCAAAAATAACAAGCAACTGCCCAAATCCGATAGTCAGTGCGTATGCATATTGTAATCCAAGCTTCGGGCGAAGTCGGACTGTGACGTCATAGATGCGAGACGACGGTCATTTTTCCTTTATTTACGGTGCTTATATCTAATTGTTTGATCGGCATTTTGGAAGTTGATGAGTCAAAAATGAAACATACAACTTTATGGCTGACAACTTCCTGTTTATTGCATAGAGCCGATTTAATTCCACAGTATCTGTAAACCCTGAAATACCTCGTTTAAATATTCATATAACTAGATTCTGACAACCGGTGGTAGGATAATAGGCCCACTCAGACAAAAAGGCCCCAGACAAAATACCCCCTAGGCTAAATGCCCCCATGACAAACAGCCTCAATGGGTAGGAAAAAAGGCCCTCAATGAAAAGATCTAATAGAATGCCAACTAATCTTTTTGCAGCAAATGAATATATTATTTAAAATATAATATAAGAAACTCCATGACACAGTGTGATAAACTAGACGACCATCTTAACCGCTTAAACTAACACTAAACTCACTCACTCACTCACTCCTGCTGTTAACCAGTGAAATACATACTATGACAACTGTTTAATGTACTAAACTGACCATCACTGCACAATTCAATTAATACGTTGCACTCCATTGTATTTAACTTTGAACTCAAAGCTGATTGTTTTGGCGTGAAGACAGCACAGGCAACCATGTTTTGACTATGGAATCTCCAACTGTCTACACCTGGCACATTCTACAAAGAAACACTAACTCATGAAATGAGTGAGTGATCGAGATTTAGAATAAGGCCGCACTCAGCAATATGCCAGCTATATGGTGGCGGTCTGTACATAATCGAGTCTGGACCAGACAATCCAGTGATCAACAGTATAAGCATCGATCTGCGCAATTGGGAACCGATCACATGTGTCAACCAAGTCAGTGAGCCTGACCACCCGATCCCGTTAGTCGCCTCTTACGACAAGCATGGGTTACTGAAAATCAATATTCTAACCAGGATCTTTATGGGTGACTCATGAAATGAACTCTGATTGCAAGACGAATAGTCACTGTATTCAGAAACATGTGAATAGCGTTTGATAAGTTCATTTTCATCAAAACACTCTTAATTTTAAGAAATTATATACTCCTCTGACGGTAGTTATCGATGAAGTGTTCGTACGTATTCCGCGATACACTGAATTTCAGCTTCGTCACACATATGCTCTATTTGTTGTATTTCCTTAAAGCATTTACTTTCTAAACCTGTAGGTCCTTTGTCGACAGGTTTTTATAGTATACAACTATTCCATTTCAATGTCACATATGTTCTTGTCACAATATGGCTGAAATATTGCCGATGTGACATTAATTAACAACTCACTCACTCTAAACCTGTAGACATAGGTACACAGGCCCCACAGCCACACCTAAATATACAACATAGCTGTCTGAATAATACTTTCTGTACCATGATTTTTTTATCGACGTTAATTACAGTTGGAAGTAATCTAATAGAAGTCAGTATTACTCACAATCTCACATTTTTACACCACTAATTCAATAATGTCAACAACATTTATTTCTCCCGACATCTAAATGAATTAATTTTATACACTGTCAAATTAGAAGACTTACCAATCTGTGTTCACTAGTTTCAATGTTGACATCAGATTGGTCGACTTCACTTGACAGTTCCTCCTTTTTTTCGCTGCTGTCATGAATATCTTGAATAACCACGGGCTCATATTGGTATGGACGAATATATATAAGGCCAATGAGCGAAAATTCAGTCAGGCCCACTCACGATAGACTGCTATTACGTATAGATCAAAGGATGTAAATAAGAGAAGGTATCCGTAACAACATGTAACCAAACATTGTACAATTGCGAAAAAGCTCAAAAGCCATAATTAATGAAATATATGCTGCCAAAATTATTTTGGTCCATTTGGCTCAAAATCGGACCGATGAATTGAAATATAACTCGAAAACTACTAAACATATAATATTTGATGAAACCCTGATCATAATCACATCAGACCAACTCTGTGATTTTTTGCAGAATTTATGTCCTAAAAATAAACAAGTTGTTTACCAAACTATCATTAAATTTTTGTACCCTTCACTATTTGTTACGATGGAGGGCAAAGAGGAACAACCAGGTGTGCGAGACAGGATGGAGACAGCACAGCACAAGTAAATGATTCAATAACTTTGTCGGCACGTGCTTTGCGTACACCTGGTTGTTCCTCTCTTTGCACCCTCCCTCGTAACTAAATAGTGAAGTGTCAACATTTTAATGATAGTTTGGTAAACAACTTGTTTATTTTGGGACGCATACCCCTGCGATAGAATCAATACTAGAGTTGGTCTGATGTTTTGATTATGATCAGTGTTTCATTGAGTATTATATGTTTAGTAGTTTCCGAGTTAGATTACACTTCATTGGTCAGCTGATGAACCAAACGGACTATAACATGAGTAACCATATGGGTTTGATCATTGAATCTGTGTAATGGGATATATAATGAGTGAGTGAGTGAGTTATTATTTAACATCACATCGGCAATATTGCAGCCATATCGTGACGAGAACATATTTGATTTTGAAGTGGAATATATGTATATTATAAGAACCTGTCGACGAAGAACAGTAAAACAACTAGAATATCACAATCAGAATTAAAACTAGCATGGAAAGATTAAAACTAATAGCACTATTGGGACAATACAATATGAAAACAGGCTATAGATCGCCAACAACAGAAGGTAGATCACCACATACATATATAATGAATATTCGATAAAAAGGAAAAACATTCACGTCCTTTCACTACATCGAACAGTGCTGAACAATTCTCAACTGACGCTATTGAGAGGTTTTCTATTGCCGAAAACCAGAACCTAAAAGACTGACGACATTGGGAACGGTCACAGTTCGTTTCACCATTCAGGAAACTTCTTACGACACAGTACATAGACTAAGCTTGATAATCCAAAGCCAAATGAGAATATAAAAGAAAATACCATCCAAAAGTCTGTCCAGTGAGAGATTACGGATCCATCTGAAAGCCTTCGTTCTCATATGCACTTTTGCGGTCTGATCTTTGAGATGCTCTTCTTTGTTCGATGAGTCAACAGGCATTACCTGAGTCAGCTTCAATCCTGCGTGTGCTTGGTTTGACTTTTCATGATCTTCATCTTTCTTGGTGTTCTTCTTTTGAGAGTACACATTCTGTACTACAATGGTGGCAATAATTCCGAGGAATCCTTGGACTTGAATCCCAACAAGGTGAGGGATAGTGTGAAATAGTGTCAGAAGTTGAGGGCATAATCTCGTGGACGAGACTAAGGAAGAGAGCATTCGACACAAAGACAGCCATAAGGTAGCCCACTTTTTTCTCCAGAGCTTGCCGGAAGCAGGAACACGAAACTGTTGAGGAAGGAGACAAGGGCACATCGGACAAATGAAGTTCAGGATGTAGAAGAATGGCTTTCTGGACAGATGGATGTTAAATATAGCAGCTTGGTACGGCAGTATCTTCATGAGGTGAAGAGTCCGAGGAGTTATGTCGACAGTTTGCCACTCCATTGGCGTTAAGTTTTAAAACCATATGAATTTGAATTCACAAATGGATGTAGAAATGTGGGATATCCAAAAGCCGTTGAAAATATCAGGTCACATGTCTGGTTGTCAAATCGGATATCGAGATAGAAGTCGGTTTTTGCAAATTGTGGAGACCATCATTATGTTCTGCCAGTAGAGATCCATTCATGAACAGCGTCATTGGCAGGCATCATTGTCGATAAAGGACCATCGCCGGCAGCAGCAGCATTAACCAAGAACACGTTAGGACGCCAAACTTTATGTGGCGCGACTTCTATTTCTAAAACGCTTCAGTAATCCGAGGCATTCCAAGCAAGGCGTGATGAGTCCTTCCAACTCATCATCACAAACACTCTGAATTTAAGGACTTGGGTAGCATCAACTAGATCCTGAACCTGTAGAGGGCCAATCGTGACATCAACGTTGATGACATTTGTGTTTGGGTCGATGGGTGGAATTTCTGGGTTGAAGCGGGTTTTAAGATACGATCTCAGTTGCTTGACACTCTCCTCGAGTCAGCCACACTGTCAACACAGACTGGTGATAACCATGCAACCACAACACACAACTCCAGAAAGTTCATCTTCATCATCATCAGTGGTCAGATAGCCGATGGTATATATTGGCACACCGTATTTATATACCTACTCAAGTTGTAAACTGAGGTGATAAGTGGTGTGTTTAGTACAATCGTCACTAGTGACACTGCAATGCATTACAATCTCCATTTTCATTACGATATATCGTTGTTTGATTATTTATACAACATCAACGCGTAAAGTGCCTCCTAAAAATAACATAAAACTTTCTCAACATCAACGGCACGATGAGCTTAAATGTACGTTGTAGGGGCTACAATCTCAATAATGTTCAAAAATAACGCACACAGGATGGTCAACATGGATGATGACTTAGCGTATCACTATGATATTTTCATAGTGATACGCTAAGCACGAAATTGAGCAAAAGCTACTTGGACATCTCTTTATTTTGTCTAAATGCGTCCCGGATTGATCGAGCGTACTTTGCAGCTGTATGCTGCACTCAGTGCTCAGTAATTGTTTTCTGCTCTCGATCACGTCAGTTAGTCTACAACGGGTCATAAAATCAGGTAAAATGTATGTCTGTTTGGGAACTTCCATATCGACTTTTAGCGTGTTTCTTTGAAACACGCATTAAAAATATTACAGACAACCGCATAATTGCAAATACATAATACATTGGCGTATTAAGTAAATTTCATTATAACATTTCTTCCAAACGTCTTCGCGGTTATAGGATGTGACAGAGAGCAAACTATTCACTTATCACGAGTCTCGAATGACCTCTTTTGATTTTTATGTATTGTTCCATTAGATTTCGAATTGTAATTTTGTAAAACAGTTTAAATACTTTCTACCTTAGCAATCAATATGTAAGACATGCATAATTGCTAACCTTATGCTACATGAGGATTTGGTGTCAAATGAAATGTAAGGAATATGTAACATAACCATGAGCTATATGTGACTTGTTAGGTAGATATACGCTTACCACAATCAACATAGCACCAGGTTAGTAATACCTAATCGACCCTTGATCAACGAGTGCGGTTGAGTGAATTTGGTTTTATGCCGCACTCAGCAATCTTCCAACTATATAGCGACGTCTGTAAATAATCGAGTCTGGACCAGACAATTCAGTGATCAACAGCACGAGTATCGATCTGTGCAATTGGAACCGATGACTTGTGTCAACCAAGTCAGCGAGACTGACCACCCGATCCCGTTAGTCGCCTCTTACGACAAGCATGGGTTACTGAAGGCTCATTCCAACCCGGAACTTCACGGGTCCCTTGATCAACGAATAGCACGCTATTGGTACAGGATAAATCAGTAAGTTGCCATTTGTAGTCTACCCAAATAAGTGCATTTATCAATATTCTCTAATTATTTGTTTTGAAATTATGTTTGGTATATAGACTTGTGAAGGGAAAACCAGCTTCCTAAGGTAATAAATTAATATTTAATCCGGATGTGACGTCAAACAAACAAGCAGACCGTTTTAAATGGCAGCCTACATACCGGCTCGTAGCTTTCGCGCAAGTTGGCGCGCGCAAAGGGAGCCGGGAACCAGCTTATCACAAATATCGTAAACCAAACCTCAGGCGATCATAATACATCAAGAAGACAAAGTCAGCAAGGTATCCCCGTAATGGTAAGATACTCTTCATGAATATGCAGTAGCAAGCGTTGGGATGGGGTTACTTCTCTCTGTCAAGAACCACAAAGCCATTGGGGTGTGAGGCAATGGGATGTTTATTACGAATGGATGCGAATAAAAGAAAGATACGAGTCCTATGAAACAATTAATTCATGTACACACTCTAACATGGACTGCTCCATAAAACATATTATTTATGTTATTATATATGCCCAGGGTGTCACGAAGAATACATTGGACAAACGGGTGCTTGAGGGAACAAAATGCGCTACCCCATAAAACAACAGATTAAGGACCCCAAAACAGATTGCATCGCTCTTCACACATCGACAACAATCGCGCAGCAGGAAAGGAAATCAAATTTAAAATATTCCCTTTCTATAAAATGAATACTCGCTGACGCCATGCAGCGTAAAGAAGCTAAAGAAAACTCTTTCATTGTAAAAATTGTGTCCATCGTTAAACGGGTAAGGGCAATACCGCCCTGGATTTATAATTTGTTTCTATTGTGCTGCTAATTTGCTGTCAATTTAAGCGCCAATGTGACGTCATGGCAGCGCCGCGTCTGGCATTTGTAAACAGTTGCATTGTGACGTCATGACATAATAATCCGTTTGGCAACTGTAATCGCTTCTCCTGAAGATAAAAGTTGAAACATGTTTGATGAAGATCCGTGTCGTGTGGGATTATTTCAGAAACTTCTTCTTCTTCTATATATATATATAGATATGCACACACATACCACACACAACTAATCAATGAATACTGTTGCTAACTAATCACATTACTGCTACCAACTATCACAGATATATACATCAAGTAGTTGTGACTATAAGTCGGAATGTATAATGTTCCTCACGTTGATATGATTTGAACATATATATATGGAAACTACTCATATATTTGTATGCTTGTATCAACAACGTAACTGCCTGAACGAGTGCTTATCACGATTTCCATACGTGTACTTCAGTAATGTTGATACTGGAAACAGAGTGGTACTGTTGATTTTTATGTCATTAGGTTCTTGTGATCCCACAAACTTTGGGAGAGTATTGACAGGTTTTGAAAGTTATGTCTCCCGGAAAGGAGCAATTCATCAGTCATCAAAGCAATTGGTCGCGGTAATGAAAAAATATTTTATTCCAGAGATCTAAAACTATCAAATAGCACCACTTTTACCACCAGACCCATCTGTTATGTGCAAGAAACACAACGGCTCTTTAAAAGTTCCCTTACGCTGAGGAAAAGCGCAAACACCAATTTCAGTCGAAGTCAAACCTGTTGCCATGGAAACGAACAAATATTTATTCAGAAATCCAAAACTGCCAAAAGGCACCAGTTCACAGCCAGACCTATTCTGTATGTGTAAAGTTTGGTGACGTAATATTGAAAGGACGGACGGAGTCCAAAAAATAATACGGGGATAATCATATATGTATAATATATTGTCGATAACACTAGTGGAATGAAAACGACATTTTACATTAGTCTTTGATCTATCACGAAAGAGACGATCCTTCCTGAATAAGAGTGAGTGAAGTTAATATTTTTAGTCACACAAGGCTCTGTGTTCCTACCCCTGAAGAATCCGGGTCGTAGAGGGGACTAGCTGGATCGGGTAGTCAGACACACTTTGACTGCTGATAAAGGTTGATACATCATCATTGTATCCCAACTGTAGTAGATCGGTGCTCATGCTTCGTTGATCACTGGATTGTCTGGTCCAGACTCGACTATTTACAGACCGCCGCCATATTGCTGGAATATTGCTGAGTGCGGCGTTGGAGCAACAAACCAACCATGCGGATGTTGCACAAAATTTAATAAAAAGCTTATGACATGATTTTTTTCAGCAATCGTTAATGATTTTAGACTCGGAAATTTGAATAAATAATATATGATTAAAGTTTTTGCCTAGGGTTTGTTAACCCAGAAGGCAGTGGCTCATGGGCCGGAAGGGTAAGAATTCAATATTTTCGTCTTTCCGCTGGAGTATATCGCATCTGAGAATCTTTGGTGATGCAATTTGGAAACCAACACTTGTTTTTAGCAACTCCGTGGTGGATAGAGCAGTTCGGTTGATAAAATATATACGGAACTTACGGAACACCCATGGGATGGGTTGGACGTTTAGTGACTTTGGGACGTACAAGTGATGGTTAGGTTTGTGCGTCTTTCGGCGATATTTCAGCCATTTTGTGGCCGGTGGAAACGAAGTTGTTAATTTGTGAAGTAGTTTCATTATGAAACTCTGTCCGGCGAAGAACAGTGCAGCTTGGCTTTGGAATATCGCATGGAATTGAAATAGCCATTATATGACAATGGGGTAGAACACTTTTGGGACAATACGTATGAAAACTGGGCTATTGATCACCGGCAACTGTTGAAGCGTTCCCTCGTCCTCAGGTCCGATTCACCACGTGGGTGCACGTAGGTGCATCATTGACCATTTCTTGGTCTCTCTGCGGTGATGTTAGCAGATTTAGCACAAACGTGGCGTGAAGCCAAACTCACTTCACTCTGCTGGAAACCATGGGACTTTGCAATGCTTTGCCTGCATAAGCGGACCTGGCACCGGTTACATCTCAGCTTCGGCTGTTGGCGATCGTGCTGAGGGTTCAGCCATTACTCGAAATGAGAATGTACGTTAAGAAACGTGGTGGCTTGGGGAATTGCTTTTGGGAAGGTTTCGGGACTTGGGGATGGGTAACGAGGTGGGACAGATGGGCGCGTGAGTGCGTAAGGTAATATATCAATCATAATTCTTCAAATCAGGAGTCCATTTCTTTTTGGAAATCAATAATAAAATGGCATTTGGACATTATTATCTGAAGAAGAAAAATACAATTTCCTTTTCCTTCCATCTATGTTCAGGAGTGAGAGAAAAAGAAATATGGTTTTGACGCCGATTTTAGAAGTACTCCGAACAAATATCACTGGAAAGGTTAATATTATCAACAGACAATTGACCTTATCAACAGATACGATGACGCCCATTACATCCACGCTTCCAGCACTCCCACTACGAGAATATCAGGTAAACGTATCGTCTGTATGCAGTCAATTTAATATAAACTGGTGAGTAGGTTAAAATTTAAAGTCACATCGGCAATATTTCCAGCCATATCGTGACTAAAACTAGTTCTAAATTCATAATACATACATATAATATATAACTCTATGTCAACGAAGGACGGCAAAATTACTAGATTAGTACAAATGAGTTAAAACTAGCTAGCATATATCTTGAAAAGTAACAAACTATTATTGGACAATACAACGTAACAATGGGCTATAGATCATCGGCACCTGGGGAAGCAATATATAGCTGATACTAACATGCTAATATATATTTTGCTTCAGTCGACTTCTGCCAGCAATTTAATTACACCTCATACTTCACGCATTTTTAAAAATTTGAGAACAATTATTATCCGGATATCCGTCAAATGCAATCTACATTGATGTTGCAATTTTAAACCAATATATTCAATGAATAAAGCCACTTTCCTATCTTGTTCGCAGAGAACACTCATTACTCATTTTGTCACATTTATAAGCTGAACTGGAATCTAAAATCAAATAATAAACGAAAGTACTTCAAACGTGAGGAGATTTAGAATCTATGACATTAAAATAATGTCATGTTTATACGAATATGGAAACAATGTCCAATAGCACATGGAAAGTTAAACAATTACCACAGCATCGGAATGAAAGTGATAACACTCAATGAGTATTGCAATAAGAAATGGCTGTGAAAGCTTGATGTTGTGAAGCCTTATTTGTATATTTCTTACAATCAGGAAATACATCTTCCAGAGGTAAGAGTTAACTTACTAAAATCTGCATCCAGGGGAAAAGAAGTGGGTACTCCCCATTTTCACATCTTATTTCATATGCACATTACCTTCCATAATAACATTGTTACTTGTAAAAGCATAGTTTAAATGTACATTCGAAGTTTCTAGCTTTGAGGGGTTTCCTGATTTGATTAAAATTTTAGTTACAGAAACCACTCCTCCGTTCATTTGATTCTCGTTACGCCCCTCTTTATACTATTCCACGCATTAGGAAGGCGTTTCGTGGCAAACTCATTGTACTAGCAGTATGTATTGCTTAGTTATGCCCCCAAACTGTCGCTCTTATTGACCGGCTTTGGTATTTGCAATTTCAATAATTACGCTGGCGCGCACACACACAATACACACAATAATACGACACACAAACTTTGGATTCCAAAAGCCGAACCTGTATATTGTTTTCGACTTCAAGGACGGTGTGTGATTACCCAGGCTGAAAGCGTACGGACTGGTCAATTTTGTTCCCCGCATATAAACATCAAGATGCCAACGTTTTCTGGCTTGCACTATATATCCAGCTTACATTTGTAAGCATATTGATGAATGGTTTCCTATGATATATGAAGGCCTCTACCTGTTCGGCTTATGAGTGTCGTGTCAGCCGCGAGTAGGACCATTGGATAATTAGCCTTGTCTGAATGATCAAGGCGACATATAAGCTCATTCATATACTCATATACACACATGGTAGATCCATGCGGATAAGACATACGCCCTTGTCCCACGCCTTGTCATATTTTGAGCGATCGTGATGTAGATTTGGGATTACACTTTGTACAACCCGTAAATATCCTGCGTTAGAGAAGTGGTCTTCTCAGCAGCCCATACTGTCGTAAGAGGATCGGGTGGTCAGGTTGACACAACTCATCGTATCCCAATTGCGTAGATCGATGTTCCATGATGTTGGTCACAGAATTGTCTCGTCCAGACTCGATTATTTACAGACCGCCGTCGCATGCTTTTCAGTAGCTGAGTGCGGCGTTAACAAAGCAAACAACCAATCAATAAAGTACAAATTCTGGTAACCCACTCTCAGCCACCGAGAAAGCTCGCATATAACAGATAAAACATTTGTTGCGGCGATATGTTTGATATTTTGACAAGAAAAAAGCAAATATGGACGATTGTTTGCGCAAGACTCCATTATTATCTGCATATACCACCACCGTCATAAAGCTGGGAAATTGCCTGAACAACAAGCAAACTTTGTCAGAAATGGATCATGTTGCTCTTTTTATAGCACAATCTCTAATCAAGGACGAGAATCAGAAAGGCATATAACTGACAAAATAATAGAACACTAATGAAAATACCATCCAGAAGTCTGTCCATTAATGGTACACCGTAGCTTGCTCATCATTACTTTCTGCCCATTTGAAGGTTGACTGTCTCCACAGTTTGGGAAGGGATAACGGTGTGCTAGATCCTGCGTTGTCAGCTGAACCAAGAGGCACGACTTGGTTTTAAACGCGGAATTGGCACCTTTCTCCGGCGTTCTGCAGTGTTTGTGGTAAATGTTCTTGTGCCAAAGATGCAGTGGCAGCAATAGCGAGGAAGCCTTGTATTTGGATACCGGTGAGGGTAGAGAGTTTCGGAACAGAATCGAAGGTTGATGGCATGGTATCATGGATGAGGCTGAGAAGAGGGCATTCGACACAAGACAGACATAAGGTAGCCATCTTTTCTCCAGAGCTAGCCGGTAGCAGGAACACGAAGCTGTTGAGGAAGGGAGAGAAGGCACATTGGGAATGATATTAAAATGTGAAACAGATATTTTTCGGGATAGGTGGATGTAAAGGCCGCAGCCTGGACAGATTCCTCAGTGTTACGGTTAATAATCGACGTTGTTATAGCAACAGCTTCCACTCTCCGTTAGCTTCTATATTCAGATTGTAAGTATCTGAACTGACGGATGGATGGAGAATGACAGGATATCCTATTCCTTGTGCGAATTTTAATTCACACGTCTGGTTATCGAAGGGATAACCAGAGATCAATTTATGTTGTAGACATCGTCATTACGTTCTGCCAAAGCAAAGCCATCTTAGTTAACTGTTATAAGAGCATAGTTATGCGATAGTGGACCATTACCAACTGCTGCATTTAACAGCATCACTTTAGGAGACCAGATTTTATGTGGAGCGATTTCTATAATGTTTGAAACGTTAGGGGTAGTCAGGCATTCCAAGCAAGTGGGGTGTCCTTCAAGTCCTTGATCACAAACGTTCTGAATTTAAAGTATTTGGGTGGCATCAACTAGGTCATGAACTTGCACTGGCCGATGGTCATATCCACGTCAATGACATTGAGTGAATTGATCGTTGGGGTACGTCGGGATTTAAACGGGGAGTCAAGATCAGATCTCAGTCGTTTAGACTCTCCTTGGTGTCAGTCAATACGTTGTTAATACAGGTTGATAAGAACATCACAACACATTTCCTGAAATACATCCTCTTCAACATAAAGCTGTCCCATTTGGTAATACTCATCAAAGGCAAGAATGCTTTGGCACTGATATTTATACCTTCAGTTCCAATGGTGCATGACGTAACATCTATCTGTTGAAATATCAACACCATGTATACCTCTTAATAATGACAACATTAACCAAACACCACTTGTTATGGTGGTATTAGTCTTGTCAACAGAGCATATACTGATGTTACGTCGTAGGGACTGAAGGTATAAATATCAGGTGCCAAAGCATTCTTGCCTTTGATGAGCAAATGGGACGGCTATGTTGAAGAGGTGTATTTCGGGAAGTATTGTTGATGTTCTTATCATGTCTTTAACATTGACACCAAAGAATCTAAAACGGCGATCGATCTTGACTCCCGACGTTACCTAACGATCAATTCACTAATGACCGACTGAACAATATACCAAATAACAAATTCCGAAGACGTTTATTGATCAGCGACTTCGGAGAACACCTCACTGCTGGAATTTAACGTTCAATACCAAAATCGCTCATCTGAATATCAATGATGCTGCCATCGGCAGTTAATGTCGGTACTATCGTGCAATACCTGGCACGGTTAACCAGATGAGTTTCTGCTGTGAAACGTAATGACGTGTCTCTCTGGTTATCGCTTCGATAACAGGCGATAACGGTAAAATTCGCACGAAAACTCAGAGACTATCTGATCATTCCATCACTTGTCTGATATAAACAACGAAGAGGTAACCTTCTTTAACGTCGACCGTGTTTCGTGACGCTATTACCGATGCTTTACCTCCGCCTATTCCGAAAATCTGTTTCATTTTAATGTCACTTTTCAATGTGCTGCTCTCCTTTCTCGGCTTCGTGCTACCGGCTGCTCGGAAGCCTGTCTGTCTTGGCTCGGCCTCATCCATGACCATCGGCTGTTTCGAAACTCTTCCTGCCGACGGTATCTGGCTGGCTTCCGCGAGCATTTGCCGCAGGCATCGAGCAGAAGAAGGTGTGATACGTTTAAGCAGTGCGTTATGCCTCTTGATTTCGCGGCGGATTAACGCCGGCATCCCCAAGCATGGAGACGATCGGCTTGGCGGTGCATGATGAGCATGGTGTGAATGTTATTTTCTGTTTTGTTCTGTTATTTTGTCGGTTATAGCTGCTTTCACGTTATAGATCTTGATGAAGACATTGGCGCTCAAAACGGCATGATAAAGGCCTGTAGTGTGTTTGCTTTGTTGTTCGGCAATTTCGGTATTGACGAGTCTTTGCGCAAATCCCCATCGAGCTGTTTTTCTTGTCAAAATATCAAACGCTATCGCTGGCAGCTGTTTATCTGTTGCTCATGACTTCCAGTGAGTGCCTGGAATTTGTGCTTTTGACGGTTGCTGCTTTGTTAACGCCGCGCTCGGCTTACTGGCTTAATGGCGGGCGACGGTATCTAATAATAATCGATGCTGAACGAGACCAATTCTGTGACCCAACATCGTCGATCTGCGCAGGCCAGTGCGATGATGTCGACACGATACGCGATCACGACGGTATGTGAGTTGCTGGTACTCGAGACTGTTACGGGTTGTACAAGTGTAATCGCATCGAACGTTCGAAAATATATGACGAGGAGCGAAAGAACGTCTTCGTGGTGTTCCGCTGGCCCATATGACCGAATGACACTATCTAGCGCTTGATCTCATTCGGGTAAAGGCCATATCCGTGGTCTACTTTGCGACCGAAACGGCAAGCGTTAAGGTGAAGGTGACCGATTAAATTCATACCAATTAATCGCCATATTCATGAGAATCGAAAACATATACGGAGTTCTTTGGCTATATTCAGTATTCTTCAGCCGTGATGTTGGTCAACCAGAGCGACGGTTGAGGAGCACATGCTGTAACCTGTCGAGTTTGCCACAGCCCTTTCTATGCGTGAATATTATGGGGCGTAACTGAAATCAATGAACGGAGAATGATTTCGTAACTTTAAATTTTGATCAAAATCGAAAACCCTCAACTAGAAACACAAAATGTACATTTCGTATCGCTTGCCGATAACAATGTTGACCAATATTAATAGATGATGAAGGTACTATGCGGAACACAGTAGTTGCTTTCTTTATACCAGATGTCGTTCCTGAACCGACAGAAATAAATAAGGCTTTACAGCATCGGCTTTTCTACAGCCATTTCTTTATTGCAGCTATATTGATGTTATCACTGTTCGACTGTTATTGTTTAATTTTCAGCCTTTGTTGATATTTCCATGACTAAATATTGAAGCATGTTTGTTATTTTGTGTCGTTCTAAATCACGTTTAATGCTCGGTGGCATTCAGCTTATGCGGCAAAATGAGCAATGGTGATGCGGCAAGTGATTGGTCGTGGTTATGATGATTTTAAATTGCGGCATCAGCTGACGGATATCGAGATATTGTTCCCCAAATTACGAAGCTCGTCCAATCCTGAGCTGCTGTGGCGTCATTGAAAAGCAAAATATGACCAACGGTATATTAACATTTCGAGGCCCTTCGATGATCTATAACCCATTATTCACGTTGTGACCGGCTCAATGGTTGTTGCTTTAGATGCTATGCTGGCGTTTAACTTTCATTTGATAACCAATCTGAGCTATTTGCCGTCGCTATGACGCTAAGTTATTAATGTATTATGGTAGAACTGGTTTAGTCGCGATATATTTATTATTGCTTAGGTATTGACGGTAACTTCGGTTATATTAGGTGACTGCGTAGTGATACGTTACCTGATATTCACTAAACCGGTGGATAACGTTTATTACCTTGACGTCGTCTGTTGTCAGGTCGTTAATCTGTTGATAATGGCTGTTTTTCGGTGATATTTGTTGGGCAAATAAATACATATTTCTCGCTCCGCGAATAGATGGAAGGAAAGGAAATTATTTTTTCTTCTTCGGAGCTAATGATCGATACTTCATTTTAATCGATGATTTCGAAATGGACTTAATTGTGTTGATATATTAGCCAATAATGAATAGATATTGTTTTATTATTGATTGGTTTATTAAGAAGGCTTTGGTGCAATATTACCAAAGTGAAATTTAAGCCTACGTTTTTGTCGTATTTCGTATTTTGACGATGACTGGAACCTCATTGCGGCGGCTTGGTGTAGTGATCCCGTACGGGCTGTGTATTGTCGAGTCTATGGTACTGCAATTGGTGAATTGATTTTGCGTTCCAGCGGTATGTTTCGGCGATATCGCTGCGGGAAGACGAAGTGAATACTGATATGAACGCTTTAACGGTTGATGATCGGCTATTTTGGTTACCTGATGACCCGATGTCTGAAATTATATTTTGACGATTGCTGTTTATTTCAATTCT
This sequence comes from Haliotis rubra, assembly GCF_003918875.1. Classification (NCBI taxonomy): domain Eukaryota; kingdom Metazoa; phylum Mollusca; class Gastropoda; order Lepetellida; family Haliotidae; genus Haliotis; species Haliotis rubra. Next base: position 47,167 of record NW_025766235.1, read on the forward strand.
GTGCTATTCCGGTTGTATTGGCCCTTGGGCGGTACGTAATGACATTTCGCTACTGAATTCAATGACTTTGTTTCGATCACCAAACAATCTATTGCCGTGTGAACTTTGCAAATCAACTTTACAACTTTCGCTTGGCCAACCTGAGATGCGAATCGGGTTCAGCTACAGCGAAAGTTCAACCATGTCAACCGAACTGCTCATCCGCGGTTAGCAAAAATGGTTGTTTCAGTGATGCTCCAGCGAACCTTGATTCTTGTACCTTCTGGGTTAACCCTGAACAAAACTTTAATCGTATGATGACATTCGAATTTCCGGTTCAAAATCATTGACATTACGCTCGAAAATCGTGATAATCGATTTTTATTAAGTTACGATGCGTATCGCATGATTGATTTCGAACGTCTTAACGCTGCGCTCGGCAATGTTCGGCGGTGACGATTCTTGTGATGGTCGATGCGGACCGGACGGTCGATCAACGGCATGACGCCGATCTTGCGGTTGGATGCGATGTATCAGCCAGGTCGGCGTCGCGATGCGGTCAGCTGGTCCTCTTTTGTTGGTTTAACAGGTGGGCGGGCGTTGTTGAAATGTTAACCAACCATGGCGATTTCGGGATCGATTAATTGGTCTTTAAACCGATAATCAAAACTAATAACAAAATGTCGTTTCGATGTATATTATTACATGGTTATCCCCGTAGTCCATCTTCAATATTACGTCACCAACTTTACATAATAGGTGGCTAACGATTTAATTTCTCGAATCAGATTTCCGTAACGGAGTTTGACTTCGACTGAAAGCCAGTGTTTGCGCGTAGGCTTTTAAAGCGTTGTCTTTCGCCGATCAGTCATCGGTAAAGCCGACCTTCTTTGATGGTTTAAGATATGCGGAGTAAATGTTTCATTTCCGTAACGAACCGCGATGAATAACAACTGTCGATACTTTCTTCGCTTAAATTTTATTGAGGATAACCTAATGACATCGTCGGCAGTACCACTCTGTTTCCGGTATCAGCATTGCTGAGGCCACGTCAAATCGATGAGCTTTACTTTCGAGCGATCGTTATTCTGGCTGCAATATGGTGGACTCCCGCTCATATGTTGTCATATCGCGTGAAAGGCTGGTACGTTGACGCTCAGTCTAACGATAATGTCATAATGATTGATATTCAATGTTGTTGGCTGGCTAATATTCATGTTAAGTTATTATTATTATGTGTGTCGATGTTCTATATATATATATGAAGAAAGTTTCTGTATCTGCGACCCTGTTTCTTCGAGGAGAATTACTGATTGGACCCGTATCGTGATCACAATACTGAAATGTTGACATGACGTTCTGTTCGTATGACGGTATAACTTTATGAAAAACTGGTATATTCGAACACCTATTTAACGATAGTTTTATTAACAATGAAAAGGATTTTTCAACGGCACGCTGCATGGCGTCGCTCATCGATTCATTTTATGAAGGGAATATTTTGGTACGATTTCGCTTCACTGCTGCGCATTGTCGTGATGCCACCACTATTTTGGTCTCTATGGACGCATTTTGTCCTCGAAAACGCTCCGTTTGTTAATGTACGACTATTCTTCCTAATAACATAAAATAATGTTTTTAGCGATGTTAGAGAATGTTGCGTAATTGAACACCGAGCTCGTATCTTTCTTTATTGCGTCATTATGACTCAAACATCCGTGCCCTCGCCCAATATTGATTTCTTGACGAGAGAAACAAACTAAATCGCCTACTATTCATGAAGAGTACTTACCGTACGGGAACGCTTTGTTTATTTCTTCTTGATGTCGATATGATCGCCTGAGTTCAGTTTACGATATTTGTCGATAACTGGTTCCCGACTTCCTTTGCTCGCGCTTAACTGCGCAACACGAGCCATTTAAACGATTAACGCTTTGTTTGTTTACGACGTCATCGGGTGCGTTTATTGCAGCCGGGAACTGGTTTTCCTTTCACCAATCTGCTAACCGAACGTAATTTCGAATGATCAGAGAATTGATAAATGCGCTGACGGTGGACTGCGAATGACGACTTGTCACTGACGCCAATGGCGTTAACGATGGATGATCGAAAGAGGACCCGTGTTCGGTTGATATTCGGTAACCGTAGCGTGAAGACGTTTAACGGATCGAGTGATCGTCTCGCGACTTTGGTTGACGAGTCATCGGTTCAATTACCGAATCGATATCGTCGATCTGATGTTCGGTCGAACTCGATTATTGCGGACGTCATATATGGTCAGTGCGTCTTCGTCGTTGATCGGGTCGATTGGTATTGCAACGCGGTAACATGTTGATTTATTGACGGCGTATGTCACAACGAAGTCGCATATATTCGTGATTATCATTGCATCATTCATACCTTTCATTTTGACGCCAGATATAAATACAGCCGGCTTATGGGTTGAATTGTGATGTATTGATTGCTGGGCAGAAGTGTTGACGTTTTAAGGCCACGATTCGAATCTAATGAACGGCGAAAATCGAGAGGTCATTCGAACTTTCGTGAATGAATGGTTGCTCTCTGTCGTCTGACCGACGTTTGGAAAATGTTATAAATGGTACTTAATGCGCCGATGTAACAATGATTTTGCGGTAAATGCGTTTGATAACTTGACTGTTTTTGATAGCGTGTTTCGAAGAACGCAGCTTCGAAAGTCGTTATGATTTCTGACTGGGCGGCGATACACTTCGGTTGCATGAACGCATTAACGACGATGAATCGGCGAAAACAATTACTGATCGGCAACACGGCTGCCATCGATCCGGGACATATGAAGAAACAAAGGACTAACTTTTACTTCGATTTGTCTTGGCGTGTCGCGTGAAGTAATGTAATTGACGCTAGCGATAAATTCATGATAATCTATTAACGTTCGACTGACATTATTGGTTGGCCAGCTACAACGTGCATTGCTTTCGTCGCGACATGGTGATGTTGAAGTTTATCGACGTGCAGGAGAACTTACGTCGATGAAATGTCGAAACGACGTATATCGCCCGTGAAAATGAGTTCAATGCTGCGTGCCGGTGATGCTTGGTGACGTTATTAAACGCACCGCTATCACCACTCGGTTTGGGCTAAATACGGTGTTATACTTCATCGGCTATCACCGCTGTTGATGATGAACTTTCTGGTTGTGTTGCATCGGTATCACCGATGCTGTGTTGGTATTGACTGACTCGAGATATCGGCAGCTGGCGTCGTATCTTAGGCCCGCTTCTTCAGAAATTCCACTTATCGGCACAAACACGTTGATACCAAACATCGCGCCAAGTGGTGTTGTCGATGATAGTTGAAGAGACTCATCGCTAGTGAGATGCAAGCATTTTAAAATAAGTCGCGCCACTGGTTGGCGTCTAACGTGTTAACTGATTATCTTTGCTGCCGACATGTTCGCACCGCTCATTTTATTGATGCGGCATGAATGGATATATGCAACGGCAGAGGCAATGATGGTCTCCTGACGCGAACCGACCTATCTGCGACAACGTTAACAACCGAACATGTGACCTGTATTATTTTCAACTTTGAATATTATCCCGCATTTCTGTCCATTTATTAATTCAAATTCGCTTATCGAGTTTAAAACCTAGCTTGCCAATGAAGGTGAAGCAACTGTCGACGCTCCCTCGGACTTTCTTCTCATGAACCTGCATACTGAAACCTTGCAACATCAAATGTCGAAAACCATTCTTCTAATCTGAGCTTGTTGTCCGATGACGCGTCGCTTCTCAACGATTTCGTGTTCACAACCGGCTGGCTTCTGTCAGGCATGGCTTTGATAGTCGATGCTCTCTTCGCCGAATAATCGCAGACCATAACCTCGGCTTCTGACGCTATTTCACGCCTATCCTACGCGGGCCGGATTAGTCGAAATTCACTCGATTATTATACCATTAACCGAGCCGCAGAATAAATATTGAGAACGCCGAAGGCCAGATAAATAGTCAGGCCAGCGCACGAAGATTGGCGACTTCGGGCGGCTGCTGTTCGTCAGTGGCGTCTCCAGATCGGGCACTGAAAAGTGCGTAATGGCGAAGGCTTTCGGGCTGGATCCTCTGCGCTGGACGAGCACAGTGTTTTAACATGTTATTACTCGTTTGACTTTGGATATCGAAGCTTGCTGTCAGAGACAGTCGGTGAACAGGCTGTGACGGTTAATGATAGTCGTCTTTGAGTTGCGGTTTCAAACGGCAAAACACTAAATGGCGTCGGTTGACCGGCGCTCGTTGATGTCGGTGAAAGGACGTGAATGTTTCGCTTTATCGGCCTTTCAATGATCTACCTTTCTGTTGACGATCGCAACCTGGGCGCCGCTGACCGTGACGAATGCAATGGTGCTTTATTGATTTTAATCTTTCCGTAACTGTGCAATTCTTGATTGTGACTGATACAGTTGTTTACTGAACTGGCTCATCGTGGTATGCATGTTCGCTTCAAACGAAATATGTTCTCGTCGATATGACCTCAATCGACTAGCGATGTTGATGTTCAAATAATGGCTTTCGCTCCTTCACTTCGTGCCTATATCGTTACGCACGGATTCGTCGAAACATGTTATATGTTATCGGTCGCACGACTCATCGACCCGATGATTGCCGATGCAACTCGAACTTCGGAAGCATGTATTAACCGGTGAGCGCTGGTCGTAGTCAGGAGCGTCGGACCAGCCAGGTTGTTTTGCTAGTATCGTTAAGTGTTCGTGCATTTCTTTATTTGTTGCGGGGGAGTTGCGGGGAGGGAACGGCCGGGTGCGCAGAGCGCATTCGACTGAAGTTATTCAGTCATTTGCGTAACATTAACCGTCACCAATATGCTATTTGCCCTCCGTAAGTCGGAATGATGGTTGTTAATTGTTTTACGACACGGGACATAAGTGCTGTCACGGAGTTGATGCGATGTTGAACCATGATCAGAACAAATCGAAATATTATGTGTTTGGTAAGTTTTCGGTTATATTTCAATTCTCGTTCATTTTGGCCGAATGGACCGGAATATGTTTTGACGTATATGACTTGACACTACTGTTGTTTGGTTACGTATTTGTTGCGGTCCGCCTTCTTCTTGTTGCGATAAACGATCTGCTGCGTAATAACGGTCGACTGAACACTGAAACAAATTTGACATACATATCGACTTCGTCATGCAATAATGACCCGTTGATTATTCGGAATATTCGTGACGACGTGAAAAAGGGAACTGATCGGTGAGTCGACCCGATCACGATGATGCGGCATTATTGTTGACGGTGTGTAAGGTATTCGTTGTGATGGGAGTAATGTTGACGACTACGGTAGTCGGTGGCAAAAATATTGATTGTGATATTCTATTGAATTGCTTCGGCTTAACGGTAACGTCGTCAAAATCGTGGTGCCAACCAGTTGTTGCTATTGTATGATTTGGTGTTGACTGGTATGAATTGAGTCGGTTGACGGTAATGATGCGTCGACGTATTTCGTGCATCGCCGAACGAAACGGCGACGTGAAAGAATAGTTAACCTGAAACGCGATGGGCAAGAACTGCGAATTTGAAAGTAAATGTCGAAACACGGCAAGCCAGAGGCATGTGTTGAAACTTTGTTCGGGAACACTGTCATACTAGTCGAAAGGTATGCTATTTCTAAAGGTAAGTGTTTTGATGATGAACTATCAAACGCTATTCTGATTTCTGAATAAATGAGCTATTCGTCTTTGAAATCGAAGTTCATTTCATCGAGTCGTTATAGATCCTGGTTAAAACCGATTTTCGTAACCACATGCTTTGTCGTAAAGAAACTTTCAGATCGATACAATGATCGATTAGTCGTCGCTTACTGACCGATCACTAATTGTCTGGTCGAACTCGTATCTTTGAACCGCCACCAACTATATGGCATGGCAAACTCGTCACTCCTCATTTCGTGATTATTTCTTTCGGCAAGTAGCGGGCGGAAGATTCCATAGTCTGGTGCCTGTGCTATGTTCACGCCAAACAATCGGCTTTGATTCAAGTTAAATGCAATAGTCTGTTTGTATTAATTGAACTGATGTCGGTTGTACATTGACAGTTGTCTGTCTTCACTGGTTAGCTGGCACGAAGTGGTGATGACCGGTTAATGTTGGTTAGCGGTTGAAAACTGGAATAGATGCAATTTATCGCACTTTATTGTCGTGGAGTTTCTTATATTGTTGCAAATAATATATTCATTTGCTGCAAAGCATTCTGACAGATAATTGAGAACTCTGCCCATTATTTTGTTTATCAATGAAACGTTAAGAGTACGTCTTGAAGCTTTGTCTGGTGGGCCTATTACCGCCGGTGTCGAAGACCAGTTATATGAATGTTTAAACGGTGTTCGAGTTTTGCAGAATGCTGATGTCGACTCTATGCAATCGTGAGGAAGTTCGACCATGAGGCCGATGTTTCATTTTTGACTCATCGACTTCGAATGCCCGATCAGCTATTGAATATAACGCCGTGAAATGACGAATAGATAAATCTATGACGTCGCGATCGGCACAACGGCGCGGACCCGTATGCATGCGCGATATCGATTTGAGCGGTTACTTTGTTATTGCAGGGGCCAAATGGCACTTTTGCGTGTTAGCGGATGTACTGTTTCGTCATAATATTTCCAGCGACGTCGTATCTTCGCTTCAGTGGCATTTTAGGACGGTTTGATGAGAATATACTTCATTTTTTGCGGATGCGACATTTTACGACAGATGCTTGCCGTTTTCCGGAAAGCGATGTCGGTCGCTTTATTGTAACGGTGATTGTATCTACGCCGGTCGTCATCTATAATGGTTATGACTCAATACTCTTTGTGTTTCTCTGGGCATGGAATGTCGTGAAGACCGGACTTCTTATGTCGAATGCATTCGTTATTTCATGTCAAAGTTGCGCATATTCGTCTTCATTTTTGACGGTCGTCTCCTGATGTTTGGTTACTTCTTTCTATTGAATGATCGGATTCGGCTGATCAGTAACCCATAACTTGCCGTAAGGAAAGAAGGTCGGTGATCGACTTTCCATATCAACATGGTTGACATATCATTATTGTCAGTGCGTCGTCGATATCGTGATGATCGATCGCTGGATGATGGTCGAACTCGTTGACGCAGGCGCCATCATTTAACAACCCGGCGGTTGGCGGCGTCAAAGCGAACCGCTCGCTTTCGATCGCTCTTTTCGACAACGACTCTTTCAACCCACCGGTCGATGCCTTCGACCAACAAAAAATGACTTTGTCTGGGCAGCACGAACTGAAATGGATTTTGTTGGTACGCGTTCGTCGCTTTTCGTTTATCGGTTATTGCGCGAAATGTTGGATTCGTCTTGCCCAGGCAGGACCGTATTGCGCTGCTATGAACAATATGAAGACATTTTGAATTCTTCGGCTTTGATTTGATTTTCCACGCTGACCTTGAAAGATTGTTCAAATCAACCGGTATGGCGCTATTAGAGGTGCTGATATGCGTTTCTGGCGTGTAATCTATACCATGTGATGATGGTGATATGGGGAAGTTGAAACTTAATGTTTTATGTGTTTTGGGTTCCGCGCTGACTACTAATTCGGTGCGTCGGTTTACGTCGTTAATTCGGCAATGATAATGATGTGCGACATCTGCTTCAAACGATAATGCGTTATCGACTGAAAACTGCCGTTGGGCTTCAAGTCGATAAAATCAGGCGATTCGCCGTCGATGAGTGGCGGAATCCCGTTTACTGTATCGTCGGGGAACGTTAAACCATTAATGACTGATAAATAAACGATTTACGATGATCAACGATGTTTTCTGAATTGCAGATATTACCAATGGACTCGTAACACGGGCTTGCGTCTCGGACGATTCGTTGCTATCGCGATTCATAGATAACGGAAATGGGCCTCGATACCGGAACGAATGAACTTCGTCGTGAGACTCGACACCATGACTTAGATTCGATGTTGAGCCAGTCTCGGTACTGGACAGTTTCTGCGGTCGGCGGAGAGTTGAACCTTCTGATCGTTATACGGTAATTTCGATCGAAACTGGTACTGTCGCGAAATCATTATATTGAATGCCTCATCATCATCGTCGTCCACCTTTAATTTATGGAACGCTGGTATGAAGGAATGTTAAACGGTTTTACTATTCCATGACGGTGCTATTATTGTCGTAGGCACCACGTTAATGACTCGAAACTGGAGATGTCGCTTTCATCTGCGATGATCACTTTGGTGATATTCTGATGTGATCACTTAGCGTGAATTACCGAATAATACGATGATGCTTCGGTTGACTTCTGAAATAACGAGCTCGAGACCATATGGAAACGACTTATGGTGCGTCTTTGATGAATACGCTGATGATATCTTCAAAATGATATGGATGGGTCGGCTGTGATAAAACCGAACCGACGATGGATTACGGCGATACGCTGACG
>NW_025766236.1:0-55569 GCF_003918875.1 Haliotis rubra
ATATCATTCCGACATGAATACAATATCTCAGTGTTTTCCCTATAAGTAAGTGGAGATCTTTCTACAACATTGGAAATAACTCTATCGTTGTCCTTCTGATATTCCCCGAACAGAAAGCTCTACCCATTTAGGGTACAATGTGTAAGTTACAGAATTGTAGGGAATAGTCTCCAAGACTTTTCTACTTTGACCAAGATTCTTCAGAACTTGTAACAGTCGTTTGAGAAGATCAAAAAAGAGAAAGGGTAGTGCGCGATGTATATGACGGACGTATATGGAGAACGTTCGAAGAAGTTTATAAATACAATAATAGAAATACCGGTTATGTTTAAAAACGCACCTTCAATCTGATAGCCAGAGGGATTATTGTGAAAGATCGCAGCATGTATCATCATAAACGGGCCAAGATAAAAGTACATGTCATTCATCTCCACATTATATCCCTTTTATAGACACGGGACATCGTTGTTACAGGTAGAACCGGAAACACTTTATTCTAAAGTATCTGCGCGGTTTTCACTCCCCTACATACATGTGTTCAGATTATCGAGAAAACTAGCGAGGCAAGTTCTCCTCCATCACAACCAGAGACCACATAATCTATCATATGGCCTTTGATCACACATATAATTATAGATACCCAGTGTTTATTGATAGCGATGAAACAACTATAAAATTTACAGCCGACAGGATCATCTGCAACTACTCTCTTACATAAGGTGAAATATCACCCAGGGTTGTCATGGTAACGATAATTTGGCATACTATTTATTGTGTTGTTCTTTAATCTGTGATTAGAATTTAAAATCAGTTTTGACGTGAGCATGTTAAAGAAGAGAAGCTGTAAAACGAAATGTATTGTGATCGAATCTATAGGCCTTTGTAAAAGCGAGTTTCAAAGTCACCTACATAAAAACCTGTTTTTCATGATAAGTATCTGCTAATCCATTGGCACGATTCCGACCATATCGTGGGCATGTGTTTGTGAATCATAATCAAATAGTGATGTTACAAGCAGTCCATGCCGCGTCAACAACACATGCAAACAGGGGCGTAGCTACCATTATAAAAACAGCTCGAGCATTCACATGATCTTTGCTAAAAATAATTTACAGTAAATTACAGTAAAACAGGTTATTCTTCATATCATAGCTTTCAGTGATGATTGTTTTTCCATCGACATGTATGAGGATGTTTTGTTACTGTCATGATTATGTATGTGAATCATCACTGAAATGCAGTTGTTTATTAATCATTTTGTTTATCAATTATTTTAGAAAAACACCAAATACTCGATGTATGGTATTGGCCTGTATCAATGCAGCTGACATGTATAAAATATGTCCAAACATATTTGTATATGAAATCACACTTGAATTTCCATGGTGAGTAAGAACTTCCGTCCGTAACCCCAAACCTCCCACCCTCCCCTTAAATTTTAACGATGAGGAAAACTTTCTTTGAGTGGCATTTATATGTCTTTCAGTATGTTCAGATTTAAATAAAACAAAACACGTTAAAACCCATCCTTATCGGATGAGGAATATATATTCAGGTGATATGATTTGACTAGAATGAAATTTAAGGGGATACAGGCGGAAGTCTTTCCACCATATTTTGAAGCTATTGAAATCATCAAACGTCAAACGATAACTCTTCAAGGTCTCACAAAAATGAAAGTTAGGCATGCCCTCATTACCACCCTAAATATAAGGCTTTGCAGCTCATATTGCTTACACGAAAACATGGCTTGCTACGTGCCTGGCAACGCACGAGAATTGCAATACGAGCCTCTAATAACTGATTCTCCGTGACCTGGAGACACATGTGATTGAGCGTGTGTTGGGACGTCGTCTGTCATACAGACCCTGAAGCAAATATATCCAAGCCCACGCAAGTCTACAAAATGTGGCAAGTCTAGATTTTCACAGCTTCGGAGGAGGAGAAAAGTCTCAGGGCTCCTTTTCCATATATAATATTCTTTTTTTACTATCAACTTTTTTTTCTGTAAAATATGTTCATATCAGAGACTAGTTGTTAATCTAGTTCTGACGGGTAGAAGACAAAGACAACATGGATACTAGTGCTGTTACATTTTTAATTATATATAAACATTCGTCCTTGTCTCAGGATAAATGTATATTTTTCCACCAAAATGTACATTCGGAGGGGATATCGAAATCTAGAGTTAAGCTAGTTGAATCATATTTACAATTAAAAAGACCCAAACAATGGTGTGTTGTCCACATTTTTGGTTTCTGCAGATCACAGAACGATATTTTCTCCCTTTCCGTCTCTAGGAAAACTCACTGCAGGGTTCGGGTTATGAGAACCATACCGAACACCCACAGCTGGCGGGACCAACATCTCCAGTAACATTTACATCTGCCAACGCTTAATTCGCAAGTGGTGAGGCAATAAGCTAATGAGGCTAAGGGTCCTGTACCATGTTTGTGAAATATCTGTGATGCCTTATATGAAGTCTATCATCTAAGCAAGTCTAGCTATGTATGGCGTTAAGTCACTGCTTTAAGAAAGGCTCCTTTAGAATTTTATCTGGTCAATATTAGTATTTCCATCATATCGGAAAATACATAGACTAACGCTTAGTGTCTGAATATATATAATTTTGATAGTAACAAACAAGCCCATTTAAATTGAGCCCCAAGGGAGACACGAGATTCAGTCCGGCTAGCCATGGCTGCAGTTAGCTATAGATATGTTTACTTTGTAACCCGACCCCCAAAGTGAGTTAGGGTTCTTGCAGATGTTAAAAGACCCTGGACCTGAGGAGATCTAGACTTGCTTCATTTAAGGCTTTTAGCATTGCACAGAGGGCTTAGCAGTAGGGGCAATAATGTGGTTCAGGGACTGTGAGACAGACTAAACAGTAAGGAAAATAATGTGGTTCAGGGACTGTGAGACAGACTAGAAAATGCATGGCAACCTACACTTCATTGTGCCTATCACTTTAAAACACAAGGGTTATTTCCTTTGGGTTAACTGACAGGCTTTCGGTGTCAAATTATTTGGAACTCCAGCCAAAGGTGATGTTATGCTGTCTGGAAATATGGCCTTTTTGTAATGCCATAATGATAAGTGATTGTTGTACATATGATGTTTTTGAAGGATAATCTCACCTGACTAATACTTTGCGTGTTCCCCCTCCTCCCCACTCTTTCCATACCCGTAAAAGTTAACTTTCCAATATATGCCTGTAAGAAAATACTGTAAAGTAATGGGATTGCTGAATTTGGCCACCGGAGGTAGTGACCACAACACCCTGGTTATACTGCATTGGGAGAGGACAGAGCTTGGCAAGATACCAATAAATATGCTTGTCATTTAAACCTTTATCTGATATTTGTGGAATGTGATTTTATAATTGAAGATGCTTCCTGCACCTGTAGCCCCAATATAGATGTTGTTAGTCCAAATTACTTCGTCTCTCTTTTTTCAATTGAAATTAAGATCTTTGCCTTTTTCAAAATAATATATTTTCACTCTTAATGTGCCTTTGTTGGGAATCAAACACCGGTATTTAACCCTGACAAACGAACGCTTTAGCCACGAGCGTACCCCATCATTCCTTGATACTGTTGGTACATTTATTATACATTCAAGATTGAACCCAGTTTTGTCACCATATATCCTTCAGTTTTTATGTTAGTGACATGATCTGCACACTGATAATTTAAAAGTGGAATATAAATAATGATTGTTTACGATCTTGATCCAATTTAGTTTTCCATTGATCTAGTAATTTTCATTTTCTGTTTCCACGAAATTCTGTACGAAGGTACTTTTAACAGTTTCACCCAATAACAGTAAAAGCATACAGATATAATACGTTTCGTTACTTTGATAGATTAATAAGTACATATTATATTCCATGATATTGAGATGTAAAATGATTAACATAATTATATAATGTATAACAAATTAGACAGCAAAAAAGCAAAAAGCAAAAAGAAAACGCATGAGCAACATAATGCTGTCAGGTAGTAAGCTTTCAACAATTATCGAAACTGCTTAGTTATGAGCTAATTGCAATCATCACTACAATTTCCTATAGTCTGCCCAACAGATGGAAACAAACTAGGTCTAATATGAAAATTATGAGCTAATTGCAATCACTACAATTTTCTTTAGTCTACCCAAGAGGTGGAAACAAAATATGTCTACAGTATATTCCGTCGGGTAACTGAAATTTGAGAAAACGTCCGTATGGAATAATACCTGTATTCCGAATCAAAAGAGGTCACACCAAGTATGTGCATGTTCACACATTTACAAAAGTAATTTACACCGGGAATCATTAATACATTGTAATCATCTTTTTATGAAAGTATAGATAATGAAATTTGTTCAGTTATGATCAGTCGGATAACTCATACAAGTGAGCACTAAAATTAGGGACCTACCGGTTCATGTCTGTGTGGAACACATTCGTTCTAGATTCTGTGTTTTATTGTAATTAGCAGTGTCTCCTAGTATAGCATATATAAAGAAGTGTACCTAAGGTCAGTTATTTAAACTGTTATGTAATTTCCATTACAAAAGTATAAATGATATTACCTATTGGTCAGAAAGACTTATCAGTACCCCAACATCGACCACCGCCACCACCCCAACCCTAGGCCCACCCCATGCCACACCCTCTCCCTCGCACTCACACACACACTCCCTAACATACACATCGCTCTGGCCCATAGACCCGATATTTGAACCTTTTAAACAGACACCATGTGTATGTCAAGAAAGACACGCACGTTATTAGTGGTGCTCTAGTCATGGGTATCACTTCACCATGTGTTACTAATTATCTCAGTACATTATGGCGTGGTTGGACGCGCTAACGAACCCTATGTGACAGTTACATTACAGCACCATTGAAATACATGTTAAAGTAGGGCTAATCTTGTAACACTATACTTACTCATTTCCAACCATTTACGCATGTACTAAATATATGACAAACCTAACCCTGGTCATACGAGATATCAAGGGTATTGAAATGCATGTCCTACAATCACAGCATTTACATATGTTACACATGTTAGGAAACACATGCAAACAATGGCCAGATTTTACAACACCTGTGAAATACTTGTAAATGCAGAGTCGAATGTTCGTTTATTTTAACACCCTTTAAACGTATTAGCCAAATCTGACGGCCAGATGATACGTAGATTTCAAATGTTGTTCATATGGCCGCCGGATGAAACAGGTATTTCCTGACGTTAGTAAATTTGGGTAATACAGTCATTTTGTATGGTGATAGTTAGGATCGACCTCGACACATAATCGGGACGGTAGGGTAGTTTAGTGGTTAAAGTGTTCGCTCGTCACGCCGAAGATCCGGTACGATTCCCATGGGTAAACAGCTGGAAGTATGCTGAAAGCGACGTAAATCAATTCCTCTGTCACTCGAAACATAATCAGGGGATTAAAAGGTTTCGACAGCATACCTAACTCGACCAATTGCGGCGCCACAGACAACTTGGCCAACCATACCTTAAAACTTCCTGTGACAATGACCGTGACCGTGACCTTGACCGTAAGCGTATACGTACAGAGTGTTCATCATAACTGGACATAACATTCTCATTTAATTAATCCGTGAAGATCTGTCTCTGTAAAAGCCTTGATCGTTGTGGAATAAACTTATATTATATATTGTTTCTTTATATCAGTTCCAAATGTGGGTTTTCAGAGTTGGACCCGGGTAGACCGGTTAGAATTGGTCTTCACCACCCATGCTTAGTAGTGGTCAGACTCGCTGCTTCGGGTGACACATGTCGTATCCCATTTACGTTGATTGATGCTCATGACTTTGATCACTGGATTATCCAGAATCGACTATTTACACACCGCCGCCATATAGCTGGAATATATTAAACAACAAACAAAATCTGGTCTAATGGACACGTTTTTGTTTAAGGAAAATCCTTGAGTTGGTTTTAATTATTCGATTCGTGAAAAGTAGTCGTTTAATAAACGGACGTCGTTGTAGTGGTCATTTTGTATGGAAATTTACCCTCTACGAGTGAGCACACCTATAACAGTGTTGATCAATAGGACTTATTTCAAAGGGTATTGTAAATACCGTCAACCAAGTCGAACGAGTGCTGGCGCTGTTATTTTCCAGCTGTGTTCTCTATAGGTGGTCTGTGTTATCGACCCATACACCCAATGCACGTGTATGGGGCTGCGCGCGTTGTGCACCTGCATCCCATGCGTTGTGTTTAGGGGCGGTGATATAGGGAAATGGTGGTACGTTCATAAGATGTCTGTCCTTGGAAAGTTTGTTAGCGCATATACTTCCTATCCAAATTGAAATTTCAGGATCCCCCTACTTTTTCTAAGAGTGTATTTTGAAAGGGTACAAATAAGTGTATTCTTGACGTTAAAGTTTTGACATGCAACACACGTTATAATTGGGATTATAAAAAATATATTCACTCATTACTCACGTATTAAATGTGAATATTAGCAGAACATAACCCAGATTCAAAGACAGGTGAACAGTTAGTATTTTGTCAAGTCACCATGGACAGCAATACAGGCTTCAATGCGGCGGGGCATACTACTGATCAAAGAAGTTAGAAAGTCGTGGTCCATGCTGTCCCAATATCGGACCACCTCTTCTTTCATTTCAGCAATATATGTCAGATTTTTCTTATTGACACTTTCCTTCATAAGTCCCCAAACATTTTCTATTGGATTTAGGTCAGGGCTATAGCTTGGCCAATCTAATAATGTCATATTTTGGGTCCGAAACCAGGCCTGTGAATGCTTTGAACGATGTTTTGGGTCGTTGTCCTGCTGGAAAATCCAAACATTTCCATAGAACACGTGAGCAGATGGAAGTAAATGTCCCTCGAGAATATCTGTGTACCGCTCACTGTTCATATTCCCTTCAAATACACAGAGGGGCGCTGCCCCTAACACAGATATGCCACCCCACACGTTAAATTTCGAACTGTACTTTGGGCGCTGATACAAAGGTTTTTCAATTTGTTTGGTCCAGAATTTCAGTGTATTAGGAAACAGCCAAACAGAACTTTCATCTGAGAAAATCACATTGTCCCAGTTAAAATTTCTATGATGTAAGCAGCAGTTCAACCTTTGCTCCTTTTGTTCAGGTTTAATGATCGGTGATGGAATTCCTCGACTTTGCTGCCAACCCATTGCATGCAGCTCAGTTCTAATTGTCTCATTACAGACAGCCACAGTTCCTCTATCAATCATATCCAGCCTTAAGTTTCCTAAACTCCTTCGTTTGTTTTTAGAAACAAGAATACCAAGCCGCCTCCCTATCACCGACAGTCAATTTTCTGAGCCTACCTGCGCCTCCCTGGTGCTCAATGCCATATCCATTTCGAATATTTTTCAAAACACGATAAACAGTGGAAAAAGGGATGCCTGTTCTACTTGAAATCACTTTGGCTGATCTGATGTCCCTTGTTATAATACTCTAAAATCAACTTCCCTCTCTAAATCATCCATACTGAGGATCACTGAAAATGTCGTCTGCTAGCAAGTAAACAAAGGGGATAACTCTTCACAAACTACTGAAAAGGATTAGCGGAGTTGTCTCTCTTGAATGAGCCAAGCACTTGATGGCTGGTCAAGGTTGTTTATACTAGAAATCCAATTAAACATATTCCTAAAAGTCTCAATAATTTCTGGTCATACTATATACCCCGACGTTATCATACTCTGGGATTCGAACCAATGTGACAAATGAATCCTGGTTGACCGAAGGGACACAACTAACTACCAATAAAACGAATGCGTCACATGTTTTTATGGATAACAACTTCTTTTATTCTTTAAATGACGTTTCAGGAGCTTTAATTCTTGCTCCACATCAAGTGCATGCTGAGTCCGTGAACAGAGTGAGTGAGTGAGTCTTTACGCCGCTTTTAGCAACATTCCAGCAATATCAAGGCGGGGGACACCAGAAATGGGCTTCACACATTGTACCCATGCATGCTTGGAATCGAACCCGGGACTTCGGCGTGACGAGCGAACGCTTTAACTACTAGGTTACCCACCGCCCTGTGAACAGAGTGACTATATATTGACAAACCATGTTTACACAACGCAAGGTGGGAGAATGTACAAAGATAACACATTATTTACGAAGCCAATTAGATGGGATTAATGTACAAGGAACAAGAATTACCTCTGAAACGTCGTATAAAGAATATAAAAGATATTGTTATTCATAAAATGTATCATGCATTCATGCTCGTCCAACTTCTATACGCCTTTCCAAGAACTTTCTCCATAAGTCTACTACGGGACTGCATGTACTTTAAACAAGATGTTCTTTGGACGACTTTGTAACAACCGTTCGAGAACTACTGATTTTCTCGAACATTTTCTACGTATGTACAAAGTTTAATGAAGGTGTTTTCCCATATATTCCCAAAGTGTATAGTTCACGTTGGCCAATACAAAACCCTCGATATGTGTCTGTTCCAGTCGACTCTACAATCAATACATCCCACAATACCTCTTGTCTAATGTATTGTTCTTAATTCTGTAAATACTGTCCATCCACAAATTCAATACTAGCAATGTTTGACGAAATATACTGATGGACAAAGAAAGAGGCTATTAAAACGACGTAAATATTTTTGCTACCAACGTTCAGATTACCTTAAAGGATAACACGCACAATTAACAGTTACAAGTTGTTTTGCAAGAATTTATCTTGTGGCAATGATCAACATTTATATAAGACTGTGGGTATTCTCAACACCTAGATACGTGAGAATTGTACTTTTTGTTGTAACAATTCCTGCAAGAAAACAACGGAATGATTTTCGATCTCAACAAAGCATTGATAGGCCGTCATACATTAAGCATCAGGCTGCCATCGCCTTTCATTTCAAATGTGAAGATCCTTTCCTTGTTAAGTAGATTGCTATGTGTGACCTATTATTTTCTGCTCGATGGAATATTTATTTCAACCATGCAGCATTCCGTCATGTAAATACACAGTCAGCCATATATGTATGTTTTGGCATGTAGAAACATTGATTCCAGTACCTGCATTGACGTCTAACGTACTAACACACAAAGGCCTTTGTGTTCAAACTTCTTCCTGTTTGAATAACTGCGAAATTCAGTCACAGGGGAATTTTACTGGCGAAAACAGTTTTTGATTGGCTTAGTCCAGGCTACCAGAATTTATAATGGGGCTGAGAAGACAGAAGCAACGAACACGTGATCACGCAACTGCCATACAGAAACTAATGTTATTGAGTTCAGTCTGGAGACCATGGGCGTCAAAGTCAATAGAGAGATAACGCGTTCCGCCCTTACCTCACTCGTCAGTCTCACAGTCCCTGAACTATATTATTTTCCCTACAGCCTCGCCCTCCCTGCAATTCTAAAGCGCTGTCTCACTGGGGCTCCTTTTCAATTTAAATGGGTTTCTTTCTTTACAATCAAAGTTTATATGTTCAGAGACTAAGCGTTAGTCTATTATCTCACCAGCTGTATACAGAAATATCACAATTCCAATTTCTTCTTGTTTGAAAAGAACATGTTTGCAGTGTTCTTTTGCCAATTAAATATACAATAATATAATAATTAACAGTTTAATTGATAATTTCTAAATGACGTGCTTAGAGACCTGTAACTCCGGATATGCACTGGGACTAACATGTTGATACTGTTAGCAGCATTATATGCGTTTATATATGTATATATATTCATATTTTTATAAATATCTATGTATTTACTAGATTTTGGTCTCTCATAAATCACTAAGTGATTGGTTGTGTAATTTTTATATTTATCTATGTATCAATTAACTGTATGTACACAAGTGAGACTGTAATAATCATTGTCTGTCTGCATTATACCAATTATGCCTTTTTCCAAATGCACCCTTGTCACAGCACGGCCGTCTCTGTGAATCGTTAGTAGTAGTGTACGGCAAGCTACTTGTAATATATATCTTCAGATATATTTTGCATGACTGCACTCCCTCTATTGATAACTACGCTTCTGTGCAGCAGAAACAATACACACGCACACGCATGCACACACACAAACACACAACCTCTGAGGTCTGTTCCTGTAACAACGTGTAACGGAAAACAGAAACATATTTTGCGGCAATATCTATACGTATTTCGGAACACTATTGTGTATACCTGTATCATATGCATGATGTGTATACGGAACGACGAAACATTACGGACGGACCACCATTCTAAATTCCTGCAAAACTTCATTTTGGCTGGGAATTATAAAACCCAACCATTAATGTGGATGTACACTTATGTACATTAGAATTTAAAAGCAAATGAACAATAGATCCCTGTTCATATACTCAAAACCGCACATATATGAGGCTGTTAAATTGTAAAATAACACAACAATTAATACTCCCTACATCTGTGTATTTGTCGTCTTGAACTTGTTGGTCAGTTTATGAATGTATTACAGGATTATTATTGGAAGCACCACTTTGCCTGACAAATATTCCCAATGGCTTATGAATCCAGATCCGATGTGAAAATACCATATGTTAAACAATATGAGTGAGTGAGTGAGTTTAGTTTTACGCCGCTTTTAGCAATATTCCAGCAACATCACGGCGGGGGACACCAGAAATGGACTTCCACACATTGTGCCCATTTGGGGAATCGAACCCGGGTCTTCGGCGTGACGAGCGAACGCCTTAACCACAAGGCCACCCCACCGACCCTTAAACAATATGAACACGGCAGTGCAGGAAGAGAGGTGTGATCCTTTGAGCCCTAGGGTGTGTGGATGTATGTACACAAAGCTCTAGGGTGGGTGAATGCATGTACACAAAGCCCTGGGGTGGGTGGATGCATGTACACAAAGCCCGAGGGTGGGTGGATGAATGTACACAAAGCCCTAGGGTGGGTGGATGCATGTACACAAAGCCCTGGGGTGGGTGGATGCATGTACACAAAGCCCTGGGGTGGGTGGATGCATGTACACAAGGCCTCAGGGTGGTTGGATGTATGTACACAAAAGCCCTAGGGTGGTTGGATGCATGTACACAAAGCCCTAGGGTGGGTGGATGCATGTACACAAAGCCCTAGGGTGGGTGGATGCATGTACACAAAGCCCGAGGGTGGGTGGATGCATGTACACAAAGCCCGAGGGTGGGTGGATGCATGTACACAAAGCCCGAGGGTGGGTGGATGCATGTACACAAAGCCCTGGGGTGGGTGGATGCATGTACACAAAGCCCTGGGGTGGGTGGATGCATGTACACAAAGCCTGAGGGTGGGTGGATGCATGTACACAAAGCCCTAGGTGTGGGTGGATGCATGTACACAAAGCCCGAGGGTGGGTGGATGAATGTACACAAAGACCTGGGGTGGGTGGATGCATGTACTCAAAGCCCTAGGGTGGGTGGATGCATGTACACAAAGCCCAGGAGTGGGTGGATGCATGTACACAAAGCCCTAGGGTGGGTGGATGCATGTACAGAAAGCCCGAGGCTGGGTGGATGCATGTACACAGAGCCCGAGGTTGGGTGGATGCATGAACAGAAAGCCCGAGGGTTGGTGGATGCATGTACATGAAAGCCCCTGGGGTGGGTGGATGCATGTACACAAAGCCCGGGAGTGGGTGGGGGTGGGTGGGGGTGGGGTGGTGGTGGATGCATGTACAGAAAGCCCTAGGGTGGGCGGATGCATGTACACAAAGCCCGATGGTGGGTGGATGCATGTACAGAAATCCCGAGGGTGGGTGGATGCATGTAAACAAAGCCCTGGGGTGGGTGGATGCATGTACACAGAGCCCTGGGGTGGGTTGATGCATGTACACAAAGCCCTAGGGTGGGTGGATGCATGTACACAAAGCCCTGGGGTGGGTGGATGCATGTACACAAAGCCCGAGGGTGGGTGGATGCATGTACACAAAGCCCTAGGTGGGTGGATGCATGTACACAAAGCCCTGGGGTGGGTGGATGCATGTACACACACAGAGCCCTGGGGTGGGGTTGATGCATGTACACAAAGCCCGAGGGTGGGTGGATGCATGTACACAAAGCCCTGGGGTGGGTGGATGCATGTACACAAAGCCCTAGGGTGGGTGGATGCATGTACACAAAGCCCTAGGGTGGATGCATGCACACACAAAGCCCTAGAGGTGGGTGGATGCATGTACAGAAAGCCCTAGCGTGGGTGGATGCATGTACACAAAGCCCTAGGGGTGGGTGGATGCTTGTACACAAAGCCCGAGGGTGGGTGGATGCATGTACACAAAGCCCTAGGGTGGGTTGATGCATGTACACAAAGCCCTAGGGTGGGTGGATGCATGTACACAAAGCCCTGGGGTGGGTGGACGGCTGTAAACAAAGCCCTGGGGTGGGTGGATGCATGTACACAAAGCCCTAGGGGTGGGTGGATGAAAAAGGATTAACGGAGTTGTCTCTCTTGAATGAAACCAAGCACTTGATAGCTGGTCAAGGTTGTTTATACTAGAAAACCAGTTAAACATATTCCTAAAATTCTCAATAATTTCTGATCATATATACCCCGACGTTATCATACTCTGGGACTAGAACCAATGTGACCGTATCCTGGTCGACCGAATGGACACAACTACCAATAAAACACGAATGCGTCACACGTTTTTATGGATAACAACTTTTTTATTCTTTAATGACGTTTTAGAACTAATTCTTGCTCCTTCATCAAGTGCATGCTGAGTCCGTGAACAGAGTGAGTGAGTGAGTGAGTCTTTACGCCGCTTTTCACAGGACCAAAAAAGCCGGATAGTAAACCGTTGAAATAAACGTAGATACAGTAGGAAATACATGCCATGACCGGATTTACGTATGTTTTCAGATATTTCTTAACTTCCGGGCATATATTTCATATGAATCTATACCTTTGAAACATATGCTCATCGTACATTTCGTATGCACAAGCACCTCGTTCATGTATGCCCTGACCGGATTGTCAGGGATTTCCAAACATGAATTGCAAAACAGATACACTGGTAAATGCATGATCATACAGTATTTCCGATGCATTCCCTTGAATTTCAATGAGTGCTGCAATTTCCGATTTCGTTCTAAGTTTACTCTGGTTGGAAACATGTGAATTTTACTTAGGTGGGGAAACATATGTAAATTTTCAAATTTTGCAAATATTTGCACACCTTAGATATGTATGTATCATACCAGATTTCATGGTATGTATATGAATGGTTCATACACCTTCATGTTACCTGTGCTCAAGCAAGATGATCATATGTTTACATCATGTGAATTACTCGGTTCATGTAATTTCATTTTCACACATTTTGGTACGTTTTGAAATCAACGTTCTCATGACCTCATTATTCTTATCACCAAAGGGCCTGACAAAGCAGTATTACGCAAAGCTAGACTAAGGCTAAGTCTCTGAATATATATAATTCTGATGATAGTAACAAACAAGCTTCCATTTATATTAATAATAATAATCAGAATGCAGATTCAAAGAAAACTTCGGGCCGAGTACAAATCTCGCTTAAAGAAAATCTAAGGAGCTCAGGACTCAAATGCTCGAAACAAAGGTCAAAGCCACCAATACTTTTGTTGTGGCAGTCCTTTCTATTCCTTTGGAGTTGTTGATTGGACCAAACAAGCCATCCAGAGTCTTGATCGCCTGACCAGAAGGATTATGTCTGATAACAGAGCCCACCACCCTCTTTCCTCTCCTAATCATTTATATATGCCATTTCAATTCTGGAGGTCGGGGTTTGATTAATGTGGAGGCTCTTCATGATAGAAATTTATTGTGTACTTTTGCAATACATATTTATTTATCGGATGCTCCTCTGGTGATACATGTCAAGACTCGCAATGAAAGCAAGGAATTCCACAGCTATTTTAAGCGTGCCAAAGGTTGTTGGACAGAATCTGAAATTTCAGGTTGATTTTGTTGATAGCGATGGGTACTGCTGGACGGTTCAGCGATGCGATGAGAGTAAACCAGGTGAAGTCCTTCACCAAGTATGCCCAGAGTTGGTCTTTTGTGGGAAGCTTTCGAGAAACCACTGCATCGTGTATATATGCAGTGTATGGAACAAGAATAGCAATCACATTGACTCCTTCGCCTGGATGAACTCGACTGGTCTTAAATGTGAACCAGGGCTTTCTTTTTGCTGCTCAGGACCAGTCACTTCCCCTCGCAATCGCCTAAATGTAATTCTAAAAAGAAAATGTTAGCATGAAATGTCGATTATGCAATGAATTTACAGAGACTGTCCAATACCTTGTCAGTGGATGCCCTTCCTTGGCACAAACAGCATATCTAGATCTTTAACGACGTGATGGCATGGCTCGTTGTTTCTACTACGGTCTTCGCCATGCCTGTGGTTTTTTGACTCCGAGGTCCATCCATGGTATGACCCTGAATATGTCCAGGGCGTCATGGAAAATGACAGTTATAACTTCTTTGGAACAGGCCTATACACCGACTCAGAAGAATTCCTCCCAACAAACCTAATCTTGTCCTTTTTGATAAAGGCAATGAATATATTTATGTTATTGAATTTTTCTGTCCTTTTGACAGCAATGTGATTGGCAAGATTCAGGAAAAGCATGCTAAATATGCGGACCTCGCCTTTGATATGTCTCGCTTGCATCCCAAGTACACTGTCGTCAGACTCCCCATTATTCTCGGTGCCCTTGGTTTGGTACCTCCTGACGTCTTAGCGCAGATCAGGAGAATGCCCGGGTTCTCCACAGGGGAGCACAGCCCTTTTGACGCTCTGGGCAATGCAGAAGGCTGCAGTGTTCGGGAGTCTAGTAAATATAATCCGGAAAGTTCATGGTGGGTTCGACTAGGGCAGCGTTTCCTGGGAGAAGTCCCACTGGGCTGCGATAATGAGGGGCAAAGGGCCCTGAGCTGATGATGAGCCAGCCTGACTGTTCCAGGATCACCCGAACCCTCTTTGCTGCATACAATTTGTAATCTGTAAAAAACATAATAATAGTAATAATCCATTTATATGGCGCCTAGTATCCATCTGACTAGTTGTTCACTGGACGCTGTAATCAGAATCTGATTATTATTATCCCGGATAACCTAGAAGCGGTAGAAGGTTAGTAGTCACATGAGGCACATAACTTTGCTCACCCAATTTTCTCCCTAAGGTGAGACCACATGTATCACCAATCATCCTTTACCTTAAAATTCATTGATGTATCACTCTAAGAGAACAAAACTCACTCAGTAAGGTCAAACTTGGATAAAGACCCTTTTTCAACTTCTACCACCATTACTTGAATCTTTGCTTTGCTGAGCACATATATTACATATTGACTACTTTCTGAAAGGCAGCTTGTGTTAACAAAACATGGGCTTTGAGAAATGAATAGTATTCTCGACCTTGGACGACCGCTCGCCTATGTGCGACATAGTTTAAATTCAAAACTTTCTCCATTGTTTCATACTAAATATATATCCATGAAAATGATTGCGTAAAATCTTTTTTGTCGTCAACTGTCCACAACTTGGAACGATTTTTGGACAATGGTTTTCAAAATTAATTTGTGACGTTTTATTTTAAACCTATATCAATTACTGCAGAAGTTTTTATGGCGACAGGACACAATAGGGTGGACGTTCAAAGTTCAACAGAATTATGAAATACAATGGGAATGGTAGTAGTAAAAAAGTTAGTCATATTACAGAAGACAAGCTTCCAAAATAGGCCTGGGGTGGATATCGAGGGTGGAAACATCGATTTTCATACGAAGCGCTGGGTTTTGATGTAAGGGTGACTGATGCTAGAGGGATACATTTGTCCATTCAGCATCATTCTCTGTGTCCCCGGGGCTAGTATTTCAGTAATCCTACACCAATCCTGCATCCCTTCCATAACAGATTACCCGCCCTTGATTTAGGCTCTCGTGATATCAAATTACGTTCTGGATTTACGTTATCGCGATATCAAATTACCATCCTCGATGCAAGAAAGGAAATATTAAAACTGACTAGCGCGCAAAGAAAGCTCTAAAACCATGTTTGATAAAACGATTTCCGCACGTCCACTTAAAGGGCATTGGTTTTGGTTTCTTGATAAAGTTACCTCCCTTACCCGTTCCGTTCAGGCGATGTTTGATTGGTCGGTAAAATGTTAATAGTAATCAAGGACGGTTATGTTATGACAGCAGGAACAACTAGAATGGACAAAGGGATTAATGTGGCTTTACTGAATGCTGGTTCTAGAGATATAAATGATAGCTTTTTTATAAAGTCGTAACATATTTCATACGATGCGTGGCTCTACTGTCTTGGAAGATTCTAGGTCATGCCCGAGTCCAAAAGCATCCAGTAAAAGCGACAACTACTGACACCTAGCTGAAGGTAATACATTTTCTAACAAATAACTATTGTTAAAGCACAACGACGGCATTAACCTCTACTACAGAATTTCAATAGAAACAATGTAATTTCAAAACCTTCTTACAGTGAAGAATGCACTGCCTTATAACATACACACTCGGACACAAACGCACGCTTTAACGCTCACTCTCACACACATGCGTGGTTAAAAGCTGTTTACTCGGAATACCGGCATGTTTACGGTTGCTGAACTAATCCGTTGTTGTTTTAACTATGGGGTCATTATCAAATATCCATGTACAATTTACAAGGGGTGGTACATGGAGGAGTCTTCTCTAACCATCTGCTTTTAAATCCACTACAACCTAGCCTAATTCTGGATAGGATCACTTGGTATTGTCGCTGGCCATAACTAGCAATGTATGTAAAGGTGAAGAAATCTGAATGTCTGTGGAAATCAATTGTTTAAACCTAGATGAGGAATCTACATTTCTGATATTAATATCAAGTGCATTCCATGCTTTAACAGCAGAAGGCAGGAAAGATCCGGTTATACTGGGATAAGCGCCCTGCATTTGTCTGAAAATCGTTGGAGTTACGAAGGTTGTATCCTGTTATGCTGGGATACTAGGTGGGACCCATATTGATAGGTATTTAGGAGTCAGAGCATTGACCATTTTGTAATATATAATTTATGATAATGTGTCGTCTGTCAGACAATGAGCAATAACCCGTTTCCCTGTAAAGCTTTTCGTGACTAGTTCCTCATTAACTGCTCCACATATTGTTCGAAGCATCAAGTGTAGGTTTTCTAGCATTTTACTTGTTCGTTGTTTCAATTATCCCAAAATGTTATCGGAGTAGTCAAATATGGGTAAGATAAAAGATTTGTACATAATTTCAAGCGTTCTACGGGTTGATTTAACCTGTATTTTTTGAGACTACGCAGAAGCAATTAATTAGTGGGCTCCTTTACGGACAAGATAATCAATATGTTTGTACCATTTTCCATCTTCCTGAAAAACATTATTAAATGTTAATATTAGCAGAACATAACTCAGATTCAAAGACGGGTGAACAGTTGCAAGTATTTTGTCAAAGTCACCATGGGCAGCAATGCAGGCTTCAATGCGGCTAGGGCATACTACTGATCGAAAATGAAGTTAGAAAGTCGTGGTCCATGCTGTCCCAATATTGGACCCCTTCTTCATTTCAGCAATATTTGTCAGATTTTTCTTATTGACACTTTCCTTCATAAGTCCCCAAACATTTTCTATTGGATTTAGGTCAGGGCTATAGCTTGGCCAATCTAATAATGTCATATTTTGGGTCCGAAACCAGGCCTGTGAATGCTTTGAGCGATGTTTTGGGTCGTTGTCCTGCTGGAAAATCAAAACTTTCCATAGAACACGTGAGCAGATGGAAGTAAATGTCCCTCGAGAATATCTGTGTACCGCTCACTGTTCATATTCCCTTCACATACACAGTTTGTCTGGTCAGAATTTCAGTGTATTAGGAAACAGCCAAACAGAACTTTCATCTGAAAATCCACATTGTCCCAGTTAAAATTTCTATGCTGTAAGCACCAGTTCAACCTTCGCTCCTTTTGTTCAGGTTTCATGATCGGTGATGGAATTCCTCGACATTTCTGCCAACCCATTGGATGCAGCTCAGTTCTAATGGTCTCCTTACAGACAGACACAGTTCCTCTATCAATCATATCCAGCCTTACGTTTTCTAAACTCCTTTGTTCGTTTTTAGAAACAAGAATACCAAGCTGCCTCCTGTCACCGACAGTCAATTTTCTGGGCCTACCCGCGCCTCCCTAGTGCTCAATGCCATATCCATTTGCAATATTTTTCAAAACACGATAAACAGTGGAGAAAGGGATGCCTGTTCTACTTGAAATCACTTAAGCTGATCTGATGTCCGTGTTATAAAATCAACTTCCTCTTCTCTAAATCATCCATACTGAGGATCACTGAAAATTCGTCTGCTAGCAAGTAAACAAAGGGGGGTAGCTCTTCACAAACTAATGAAAAGGATTAACGGAGTTGTCTCTCTTGAATGAAACCAAGCACTTGATAGCTGGTCAAGGTTTGTTTATGCTAGAAATCCAATTATACATACTCCTAAAATTCTCAATAATTTCTGGTCATACTATACAGTCTGGTGTTGAGCATATCCAATGGATGCTATTTTGTCGTCTACATTTGACTAAATTTCGACCACCTCGTCTGTTCGCAATAAACAGCACATTAACTTGAACATTAGCCATTGTGACATGGTGATCTA
Organism: Haliotis rubra; assembly: GCF_003918875.1. Lineage (NCBI taxonomy): Eukaryota > Metazoa > Mollusca > Gastropoda > Lepetellida > Haliotidae > Haliotis > Haliotis rubra. The sequence goes on from NW_025766236.1 coordinate 18,654, forward strand.
ATGTATGATGATCTTATATACATGTATACCCAACAGGGGAGTTGTTTTAAGTGAGTTGTTTAAAGTTTAATCCATTATATCACCCTGCAATCAAATAGTAAACTCAAGACAAGACTACAATTGTCCGATTTGAACTCTCGCTCACTTCAGGAATTTCTGAATTTCAGCTCAGTAAGATTAGGAGATGTCCCCATAATCCCCCATTGTCTAAGGATTAGCACGCTTCATTGCTTTGCTTACCTTAGACAATACCTGCCGGCATTCAGGGAAGTACCCGTTAAAGCTTCGCTCGTCACGCCAAAGGCACGGGTTCGATTCCCTACATGGGTACAATGTGGAATTCCATTTCTGGTGTCCCCGCCGTCATATTCCAGGAATATTGCCAAAAAGTGAGTGAAACCCAACTCAACCCAACTCAACCCAACCCAAGACATAGACCTCGCCTGTGCACCATTGTTTCACACTGTCCAACACTCCTTGGTCAGCTACCAGTACCGGAGTCTTTGTTTGGTCCATTTTTCAGTGTTTAATCGTGAAATGTATTTCGCATTATATAAAACGTTTGTCTGTTTTAGAACCATGTCCTCCTGGTGCTGCTCATCTTACACCGGAGTCAGTGTGTGTGAGGATGTTTAATGGTACTCGTCAATGGACTTCAACAGAAGCAGTTTGCAGAAGCAGAATCTTTCAATAGCAACACATTCAGAATGATTACATTCAAAACTAAAGAAAAAGTATGATAAAATAGTCGCGTATCTTACCCAGAAAAACACGTGTAAGTATAACGCATATTTCTAGTTTATGGTATAATTTTGGCTGATACACCAAATTCACCTTCAGTATTCTAGCTTCTTTAAACTACGTTAATAACGAACCGAGTTCTTGTGTATCCAGTTCTTGTGTATTTTGTTTAAATGATATATGTACTGGTGAAGTATTGATATAAGCAGAGTTCTGCTTGTTTACCACACCAGATTCTCTAGGAATAAAAAATATGTTTAAACCAACGAACTGACGGTTATACGAATATTACCGAACTATTTCGGTCTCGAACACTTTTTGCATGTTTTAGTTGAAATGCTTATACCGATGTACGGCTATAACGATTATAACGAACTATTTCGGTCTCGAACACTTTTTGCATGTTTTAGTTGAAATGCTTATACCGATGTACGGCTATAACGATTATAACGAACTATTTCGGTCTCGAACACTTTTTGCATGTTTTAGTTGAAATGCTTATACCGATGTACGGCTATAACGATTATAACAAACTATTTCGGTCCCTCCCACTGTTTGTATGTTTTAGTTGAAATGCTTATACCGATGTACGGCTATAACGACTATAACGAACTATTTCGGTCCCTCCCACTGTTTGTATGTTTTAGTTGAAATGCTTATACCGATGTACGGCTATAACGATTATAACGAACTATTTCGGTCCCTCCCACTGTTTGTATGTTTTAGTTGAAATGCTTATACCGATGTACGGCTATAACGATTATAACGAACTATTTCGGTCCCTCCCACTGTTTGTATGTTTTAGTTGAAATGCTTATATCGAAGTACGGTTATAACGATTATAACAAACTATTTCGGTCCCTCCCACTGTTTGTATGTTTAGTTGAAATGCTTATATCGAAGTACGGCTATAACGATAATAACAAACTATTTCGGTCCCTCCCACTGTTTGTATGTTTAGTTGAAATGCTTATATCGAAGTACGGTTATATCGAAGTAAAATTAGTTGTCCACGCGAGTGTGTTAGAACCATTGTTTACTGTATTCTACCATTTTGTGTTTCTGTGTCTCAGTACAGAGTGATTTTATCTATCTATCACACGTCTATCATACGGCTCTGCTCAAAAACTGAATGCGTATGGTGTCGATACAGTGATGCATCTGCATGTTAGGTAAACATATTTTTATTATCATTATACGGTATTTATATAGCGCACGTATCCAGGCAACTAGTGCTTGCTCAAGGCGCTAGTATTTTCCCCTCGATCATTGGATGTCAGTCCCAACGGCACATCTCAACTGCCTGGGGAGTATACAACTCCCTGCAGCCACTGTCAAAAGTATGTGTAGGTATAATGTCAGTCAGCGTTCGAAATAATCGCCGGCCTGGAGGCCCAACGCCGGTTCTTATTGTTATCGGGCCGGCAGTTTCAAATATTTGCAGGCCCTGGAGGCTGTGGCCTTCAGTAAATTATCTGGGTTTTCTTTCAACTTTAATCTTTCCCATATTTCTTTTCGTTATTAACGTTCGGGAATCATCCACGATCCATCATGTTACGATAACCTACAGTTTCGCTTCCTGGTATTTCAGCGCTTTGCGCATAGGAAAGTCAACACCAGTCTTTAACAAATCAAAACATCTCTCTCTGCACCATAGCAGGCTTCGCTAATTGATTTTGTAGAAACAGTGTGAAACTGTGTGCAGTGTAGTCTATTTTGTTTTATTGGTTTGACTTGCAGATTAGGCCTGCAAATTTCATTCAAGGCCTGCAGATTTTAAAGCCTGTAGGCGGCAGCAAGCCCTGATGGCCAACTGGCAAATCAAAGTATTGCAAACACTGATGTCAGTAATGATTCTAAGTTCGATCCAATTTTAAAGGAAATGTCTCCCTGTATGCATTGACCAAATCAGCTCTGATGTAACTTTTGTGTCTTCTGTTTTCGATTAGATGATAAAATAGATGTTACATGTTCTTGCACTTGACCGAAATGATTTGTGTTTAAATAAATGAAGAACTGGGTATTATTAGGATTAAACTTTCCTGTGCCTGTCACAACCAGTTCATGTTGAAATAAATGCGACAAAACCCTTTCAGTATTCATAAGAAATAGCTTCCGACGATATCATGACCATGTGTTCGTGAATCACTATTAAATAGGGGTGATACAAGGTGCTCGCGGATAATTTGTCTCACTCGTGCATCATAAACACTTGCAAACGCAAGTCAAATGTTCATCTGAAGTCATCATATTCAACTACTGTAAACATTAATCGATGCATACTGCTGGTGTACTAAACACAAACCAATCACACAAAGCGATGAAGATGTAAGTTTCCTTTCACTAATGACTCTTACAAGTTCATATGTAGCCATTAAAACAAGAAAAGCCGAATGGAAAAACCCCAAAACATTTCAATATTTATTCAAAATGTATCCTAAAGATGATTGTATCGAGATCCGATTATATCATGACTGCGTTGTAGCAACCCACTATGTAATAACAACGCACTTTGTAATAAAATTTTCAGAGTCCAAAACATTTCGGACTTAGGCGATTTTATTACATAACGGAGATTATTACAAACTGCGTTACACCAGTAGCAACCCACTATGTAATAACAACGCACTTTGTAATAAAATTTTCAGAGTCCAAAACATTTCGGACTTAGGCGATTTTATTACATAACGGGTTATTACAAACTGCGTTACACCAGTAGCAACCCCTATGTAATAACGACGCACTATGTAATAAAATTTTCAGAGTCAAAAACATTTCGGACTTAGGTGATTTTATTACAAAGCGAGTTGGTAATTTTTGCCTAAGGCAGGAAAATGACTGAAAATCAAAGTTGAAGATATTCCTTCCGGTCAGGACAATATGTGTTCTACCCCTTAATTGAGTGTAAACTTCAGCTTAAACCCGTTCCATCTTATGAACTGTTGATATTTCCGGAGTTTTCTGATGGTTTATTACAAACCGGGTTGAGTAGCGAAATGTAATAAAGATTTTGCACATCTTAACGCACTATGTAATAAAATTTTTCAGAGTCCAAAAACATTTCGGACTTAGTTGATTTTATTACAAAGCGAGTTGGTACTTTTGCCTAAAAGGCAGGAAAATGACTGAAAATCAAAGAGATGAAGATGTTCCTTCCGGTCCAGGACAATATGTGTTCTACACCCTTAATTAGAGTGTGTAAACTTCAGCTTAAACCCGTTCCATCTTATGAACTGTTGATATTTCGGAGTTTTCTGATGGTTTTATTACAAACCGGGTTGAGTAGCGAAATGTAATAAGATTTTGCACATCTTAACGCACTATGTAATAAAATTTTCAGAGTCCAAAACATTTCGCACTTACGCGATTTTTATTACAAAGCGAGTTGGTACTTTTGCCTAAGGCAGGAAAATGACTGAAAATCAAAGTTGAAGATATTCCTTCCGGTCAGGACAATATGTGTTCTACACCCTTAATTAAGTGTAAACTTCAGCTTAAACCCGTTCCATCTTATGAACTGTTGATATTTCGGAGTTTTCTGATGGTTTATTACAAACCGGGTTGAGTAGCGAAATGTAATAATATTTTGCACATCTTAACGCACTATGTAATAAAATTTTCAGAGTCCAAAAACATTTCGCACTTACGCGATTTTATTACAAAGCGAGTTGGTACTTTTTGCCTAAGGCAGGAAAATGACTGAAAATCAAAGTTGAAGATATTCCTTCCGGTCAGGACAATATGTGTTCTACCCCTTAATTGAGTGTAAACTTCAGCTTAAACCCGTTCCATCTTATGAACTGTTGATATTTCGGAGTTTTCTGATGGTTTATTACAAACCGGGTTGAGTAGCGAGTAGCGAAATGTAATAAGATTTTGCACATCTTAACGCACTATGTAATAAAATTTTCAGAGTCCAAAACATTTCGCACTTACGCGATTTTATTACAAAGCGAGTTGGTACTTTTGCCTAAAGGCAGAAAATGACTGAAAATCAAAGTTGAAGATATTCCTTCCGGTCAGGACAATATGTGTTCTACCCCCTTAATTGAGTGTAAACTTCAGCTTAAACCCGTTCCATCTTATGAACTGTTGATATTTCGGAGTTTTCTGATGGTTTATTACAAACCGGGTTGAGTAGCGAGTAGCGAAATGTAATAAGATTTTGCACATCTTAACGCACTATGTAAATAAAATTTTTCAGAGTCCAAAAACATTTCGCACTTACGCGATTTTATTACAAAGCGAGTTGGTACTTTTGCCTAAGGCAGGAAAATGACTGAAAATCAAAGTTGAAGATATTCCTTCCGGTCAGGACAATATGTGTTCTACCCCTTAATTGAGTGTAAACTTCAGCTTAAACCCGTTCCATCTTATGAACTGTTGATATTTCGGAGTTTTCTGATGGTTTATTACAAACCGGTTGAGTAGCGAGTAGCGAAATGTAATAAGATTTTGCACATCTTAACGCACTATGTAATAAAATTTTCAGAGTCCAAAACATTTCGCACTTACGCGATTTTATTACAAAGCGAGTTGGTACTTTTGCCTAAGGCAGGAAAATGACTGAAAATCAAAGTTGAAGATATTCCTTCCGGTCAGGACAATATGTGTTCTACCCCTTAATTGAGTGTAAACTTCAGCTTAAACCCGTTCCATCTTATGAACTGTTGATATTTCGGAGTTTTCTGATGGTTTATTACAAACCGGGTTGAGTAGCGAGTAGCGAAATGTAATAAGATTTTGCATTATCTTAACGCACTATGTAATAAAATTTTCAGAGTCCAAAACATTTCGGACTTAGTTGATTTTATTACAAAGCGAGTTGGTACTTTTGCCTAAGGCAGGAAAATGACTGAAAATCAAAGATGAAGATATTCCTTCCGGTCAGGACAATATGTGTTCTACCCCTTAATTGAGTGTAAACTTCAGCTTAAACCCGTTCCATCTTATGAACTGTTGATATTTCTGGAGTTTTCTGATGGTTTATTACAAACCGCGTTGGTATTACATACCGGGTTGAGTAGCGAAATGTAATAAGATTTTGCACATCTTAACGCACTTTGTAATAAAATTTTCAGAGTCCAAAACATTTCGGACTTAGTTGATTTTATTACATAACGGGTTATTACAAACTGCGTTACACCAGTAGCAACCCACTATGTAATACCGACGCACTATGTAATAAAATTGTTGAACTGTTAATATTTCGGAGTTTTCTGATGGTTTATTACAAATCGCTTTGGTATTAGATACCGGTGAAGACAATATGTGTTCTTAATTCTAAACTACATGAAAACCTTCTGATCGTTTTATTGGAATACCGAGTCCCTGAATAATGACAGTGTGCAGAATATGTATAGTACGTTTTCTGTGGAAGCAAACACAATTGAACCACAAGGTAGTTATGAGTGCAATGATCAGAATGTAACACAGCTAGCTTTCTGATGGAATAGTGTATTTACGAAAATCACCGAAACGAGAAACAAATGCCCAACACCTGAGTTAAAATGTTAATTTAATTGTGAATCTGTACTGTTCGAAAAACCTTACTACTTGGGCGCCCAAAGACAGACTGCCAACACATAGATTTACATATTCTTGAGTTGTGAAATCTTTTCCGCTTGCTTGAACAGCAGGACCAATGCCAAGAGCAAACCGAGCTGGTGCAGTCGTCACATGTTCAAAATGTTTAGATTCGAATTGAATAACGACGTCAATCCATCCGCGTGATCCTGAGCTACTGATCAAACCAGTATACACAGTGGCAGCATTTTCATAAAATGAAAAGTCGGTTGAGTTTATAGTATACAATTAAAACTGACCACAACATGTTGTTGGTACGGCAGCTTCAAATACTTAAACTGACAGAGCACAACAACATCAAAGAAATCTTTCAATGAGCTTAGTCACCTGTCGTGGTTAAAGGTGCACCATGATGGCACAGGCTATAGTTCGAAAATACATACTTATTGAGTTTGAACAAAGATGAAATTGATCATAGTTACAAAAGACCATGGCGATACGAAATGTGATGGATACGGAAAATGGAACTTGTCCAAAGCCCTCGAAACCCATAGTGCTAGAGCTAGTCACCGCTAGATGACGGCACCACGGGGGTACATAATATTGTCATAGAGTAAACCATCTAAATAGGTTTCTGTAAAGCTTCATATATTCAAACAACATAATTGTTTCCATATATATCCAAAGTGCACCGAAATTCTATCCCCTTTGTCTGTTGAATATATTCAGCAATCATTCGGTGTAGCCCTTTTTATCATGAACCCCAAACCCCCCACCCCACCCCCACACCCCACCCCAGGGCAGGACCCTTAATCCTCAATGCCATCAGTAAATGTCAATTAACATCTCCCACGTCGGCGGATCTTATGTTTGTACATGTGCACAGCTCAGTGACCTTGCACAACATGGTGTATTGTCCCTATGCATAAAACCGAGACTCACGAGACCATACAACGACTACGTCGACGATGAAGAATCACCGTCCGACTTCTGATGTGTGTGTAGAGTGACAGAGCGGGTCTCCACATCGGGAACATTGGCCACTCGGTCCCCGATGTGCGTTCTGTCACGTGATTTCCATCTTATGTACCATTTCGACCATTATTATCCAACCATAATAAACATGGCTGCTGCTGTCTTCAACTATACTGCTGACTTTTGTCTTCCGCCTCTTGAACTACCATCCAAGAGAGTACCACAACGAACGCTCTTGGACAATATTAATCCAAACATATCCTAGCTTTGATTGATTGATTGAACTGGGTTTAACGGCGCTTCGACACAAAAGGCCATAAAGCGCCGATATACAGTCATTTGGTATAAAAATGATTGGAATAATGAGAACAAGTCAGCAGAATGCAAGGAAAGTCGAAAATGTGGACAAGTGGAAATATGTGAAAAGATGGTCCCCCTTGGATCGCCTTTTACGATCCTGCAAGAGCCATCCTACCCTGTAACGGCGTTATCCGCCGACAAGTGGGGTTTGCCGTGGATCCATTCTATCCCGTATCCACTCGGGTATGTTGGTGGGTTTGTGTATTAGTACCTGTGTATGCATTTGTGTTTCCGTGTTGAAGAATGGTGGCCATATATGTGTGTTGTGGCTCACTCGTAACGTTCCCTAAACCCATACTGCTATAATAGAACTTACTAGCTTGCAATGTTTTCCGTTAGTAAAAGCCTACCAACCGCGGCAAGGTCGAGAACTATGTGGCAGGTTTGTTTTTGTTTTTGGTTTTTGTTGTTGTTTTTGCTTTTTGTTTTGTTTTTTATTTTTTTTCTTCTTTTTTTAATTTCTTTTCATTTATTATTTTTTATTTAATTTTTAAAAGGAAAACACGTGTACCTAACACTAAGATATCACTATATTGTTGAATCTAGTTTTAATGTGGTAAAGTTATGTGTACATTGTTCACATTGATATCTTGTATTGCATGCTGAGCATGGATATGAATATGTTATAATAGCAGCTACGGGTATGTTTTCAAGATATGTGATAAAGGATCTGATTTAATGCCAAAAGGGGCCGTGGGGTAGCCTAATGGTTAAAGCGTTGGCTCGTCACACCGAAGACCCAGGTTCGAATCCCCACATGGGTACTATATGTGTGAAGCCTATTTCTGGTGTCCGTGCCGTGATGTTGCTGGAATATTGCTGAAAGCGGCGTAAAACCAAACTCAGTCAGTCAGTAATGTTAAAAACTTGGACGACATTAGGGACGGTCTGTTTAAATAACATCTTCCTTCATTTTACTTCTCATATTCCTTCATTTTATTTCTATCTTTGTTGCATTAAATGCCCTTTCCATTGGGTTTTAAGTTACATAAAGACGATCCGATATCCTAACACTGTTCCTGGAATTCCTAACCAGTACTATGCCATTCTTTCCCACATAAACAAAGGGGAAAGTGAAAAATTATGTCTTTGTTGAATTTTACGGCGCACCGACACCGAAAAGGTCATATAGCGCCGATTGTGTTGTATAAATGATCTTACCAATTGTTCTGAAAAGAAGTAAGCTCTAAATGAGATGAACACATCTCGTGAGCGAATGAGTGAGTGAGTTTAATTTTACGCCGCAGTCAGCAATATTCCAGCTATATGGCGGGAAAACATCTAGAATTCTCCAAGTACTGTATATTAGATAACTAGATACATTTAATGAGAGGGGCATAAGTTAATAGCGGCGCAAAAACGGTCGCTAGAGACCCAGAGACGTTTTAGCACTATAAAACCAGCTTCAGTCTGGGCTAGTACAAGTAACCGCACCTACACATACACACGCATGCACGTCGTCATATGAGTGAAATATTCTACAGTGCGACGTTAAACCCGATTTCACCTCGCCTCACTACAATTTCTACCACTTAGACTACCACTACGGCCACCACTCAGACCACCGCGACTTTTACCACGACTACAGTGCGTTTGGCTCAAAAGCAGACCGATGAATTGCAATCTAACTCGAAAACTAATAAACATAACATACTCAATGAAACGCTGATCATAATCAAAACATCATACCAACAGCCAGGTGTTCGAGAAGCACGTTCACAGACAAAGTTATTTATTCATTAACCTGTGCTGTGCCGTCTCCATCCGTTCTCGAACACCTGGCTGTCCCTTTCTCTGCACTCCTCCCTCGTAACAAATAGTGAACTCTGTCAATATTTTAATGATAGATTGTTAAACAACTTTTTATTTTTAGGACAAAAATTCTGCAAACAAATCCACAGAGTTGGTATGATGTTTTGATTATGATCAGCGTTTCATTGAGTATGTTATGTTTATTAGTTTTCAAGTTAGATTGCAATTCATCGGTCCGCTTTTGAGCCAAAACGGACTATAACAAAGACCACCGTGACTACAACCACCACTACAACATCCACTTCCATTTCGACTACCACTACGACTATGTACCAGCTTATCGTAAGGCTCTCAGTATATTTCGCTGTTCAGGCCATCAGTTAATGATAGAGTCTGGAAGAAAATCTGGTCTGACAAGAAATTCTAGATTGTGTCCATTTTTGTGTTATACCTGTAATTGAGACAGAATATCACATATGTTTGGAATGTCCTTTTACTATAATCTCAGACGTACAATTTTGCCTGAGTTCTATTGTACTCATCCTTCTTATGATAAACTGGTATTACTTTGCACATCACACGATTTAGGTATTTTAAATCGTATAGCGAAGTTTCTGTTCCTTGCATTCAAACAACGTAACAATTACCTTAACAAAACGTGTACAACCCATTGAGTGTATGTTTATTGACCTTGTACAGTGTTATGACGCTCCAGATTTCCACTTTCATGATATGACTCATGCTTAACTGTATAATGGGCCTGTGGCCTTAATGGAGTAAAACAATTATTACTAGACCGATTACGACGAACGATTACGACTACCGCTACGACTACTACGACGACGACAACTACAACTACCACTACTGCTACTATTACTACGACGACGACCACCAGCCAACACCACCAGCACTACTGTTGCCACTGCTGCAACTTTTACTGCTACAGCTACTGCTGTTGCTGCTACTGCTCTACTACTGTTAAAGGCTACTACGTCTACTACTGTTACTGCCATTATATATTCTTTTACTACTGCTACGATAGTGTTCACCCACGATGTGAGACTCTATACGTTATTTAAAATATGTATGCATATATCCAACGTATAGAGCTTAAGTAAGTTTACAGTGTGTCCAAAATATATGTCCCGCTAATAAAGAAAAATATTGTAATAGTTAGAGAATTAAATGTATCATGTCATATATATCAGTTTGAACCTGAAAGGTTTTGTGTAAAGTATGCCAAAAAGTGATGTGACGTTATCGTAACGTCTTATGACGTCATTTATGACATTATATGGTATGTTTCTTTACTTGAAAATGACTGATTATGCAGAAATGACATACACTTTGACGTCATTTACGACGTCATTAGGTGTTACGTGAACCCTGCATGCCGTTCTGGTATGCGTTTTCAACCAACGAATATAGCTCACCATAAGCTCTATACGTTGTCAACCACCGAATACAGCTTACACGTAAGCTCTATACGGCGTAAGCTCTATGCGGCGTAACAACGCCAACAAAGAAAAATAAACACCACTTTTATGTACGGTATGGTTTTTTATTGGCGGGGAGGCCAGTGCGCTCGCTCCCACCAATAAACTATCAGAAAACACCTGAAGGAATATCTTCTTAAAGGGTGACGTTTGGCACTTTGTAAGTTTTATTACATAATGCGTTAAGATGTGCAAAATCTTATTACATTTCGCTACTCAACCCAGTATGTAATACCAACGCGGTTTTGTAATAAACCATCAGAAAACTCCGAAATATTAACAGTTCATATGATGGAACGGGTTTAGCTGAAGTTTACACTTAATTAAGGGGTAGAACACATATTGTCCTGACCGGAAGGAATATCTTCAACTTTGATTTTCAGTCATTTTCCTGCCTTAGGCAAAAGTACCAACTCGCTTTGTAATAAAATCAACTAAGTCCGAAATGTTTTTGGACTCTGAAAATTTTATTACATAGTGCGTGAAGATGTGCAAAATCTTATTACATTCCGCTACTCAACCCGGTTTGTAATAAACCATCAGAAAACTCCCGAAATATCAACAGTTCATAAGATGGAACGGGTTTAAGCTGAAGTTTACACTTAATTAAGGGGTAGAACACATATTGTCCTGACCGGAAGGAATATCTTCAACTTTGATTTTCAGTCATTTTTCCTGCCTTAGGCAAAATTACCAACTAGCTTTGTAATAAAATCAACTAAGTCCGAAATGTTTTTGGACTCTGAAAATTTATTACATAGTGCGTTAAGATAATGCAAAAATCTTATTACATTTCGCTTCTCAACCCGGTTTGTAATAAGCCATCAGAAAACTCCGAAATATCAACAAAGTTCATAAGATGGAACGGGTTTAAGCTGAAGTTTACATGGTATGGGGTAGAACACATATTGTCCTGACCGGAAGGAATATCTTCAACTTTGATTTTCAGTCATTTCCTGCCTTAGGCAAAAGTACCAACTCGCTTTGTAATAAAATCAACTAAGTCGAAATGTTTTGGACTCTAGAAAATTTTATTACAAAGTGCGTCGTCAATACATAGTGGAGGTTGCTACTGGTGCTTGTAACGCAGTTTGTAATAACCCCGTTATGTAAATAAAATGTTCTAAGTCCGAAATGTTTTTGGACTCTACGAAATTTTATTACAAAGTGCGTTGTTATTACATATTTAGGTTTGCTGCTGGTGTAACGCAGTTTGTAATAACCCGTTATCTCAATAAAATCGCCTAATTCGAAATGTTTTGGACTTAGTTGATTTTTTATTACAAAGCAGAGTTGGTACTTTTGCCTAAAGGCAGGAAAATGACTGAAAATCAAAGTTGAAGAAGATATTCCTTCGGTCAGGACAATATGTGTTCTACCCTTAATTCAGTGTAAACTTCGAAAGCTTAAACCCGTTCCATCTTATGAACTGTTGATATTTCCGGAGTTTTCTGATGGTTTTATTGGGCAAACCGGGTTGAGTAGCGAAATGTGAAAAAGATTTTGCACATCTTATCCATACTATGTAATAAAATTTTCAGAGTCCAAAACATTTCGGACTTAGTTGATTTTTATTACGAAGCTAGTTAGTACTTTTGCTAAAGGCAGGAAAATGACTGAAAATCAAAGTTGAAGATATTCCTTCCAGTCAGGACAATATGTGTTCCTGCATAATTAAGTGTAAACTTCAGCTTAAACCCGTTCCATCTTATGAACTGTTGATATTTCGGAGTTTTCTGATGGTTTATTACAAACCGGGTTGAGTAGCTTAAATGTAATAAGATTTCCGAAATGTAATAAGATTTTGCACATCTTAGGGCGATTTTATTACACTATGCTACACCAGGCAAACTCCACTATGTAATCGCATCTATGTAATAAAAAATCCAGAGTCCAAAACATTTCGGACTTAGTTGATTTTATTACAAAGCGAGTTGAGTACTTTGCCTAAGGCAGGAAAATGACTGAAAATCAAAGTTGAAGATATTCCTTCCGGTCAGGACAATAATGTTCTACCCCTTAATTAAGTGTAAACTTCAGCTAAACCCGTTCCATCTTATGAACTGTTAATATTTCGAGTTTTCTGATGGTTTATTACAAACCGCGTTAGTATTACATACCGGGTTGAGTAGCTGGAAATGTAATAAGATTTTGCACATCTTAACGCACTATGTAATAAAATTTTTCAGAGTCCAAAACATTTCGGACTTTAGGCGATTTTATTACAAAGCGAGTTTAGTTACTTTGCCTAAGGCTGGAAGATTACTGAAAATCAAAGTTGAAGATATTCCTTCCGGTGAGGAAAATATGTGTTCTACCCCTTAATTAAAGTGTAAACTTCAGCTTAAACTCGTTCCATCATATGAACTGTTAATATTTCGGGTTTTCTGATGGTTTATTACAAACCGCGTTGGTATTACATACTGGGTTGAGTAGCGAAATGTAATAGATTTTGCATCTTAACGCATTATGTAATAAAACTTCCTAAAAATGCCAAACGTCACCCTTAAGAAGATATTCCTTCAAGGTGTTTTCTGATAGTTTATTGGTGAGGGCGAGCGCACTTGCGCTCCCGCCATAATAAAAAACTTTCATACCAAATGCATAAAAGTGGTGTTTATTTTTCAACATGGGCGTTGTTGCCGCGGCATGGGAAAGCCTTACGCCGTATAAGAGCTTACGTGTAAAGCTGTATTCAGTGGTTGACAACAATAATAGAGCTTATGGTGGGCTATATTCGTTGGTTAGCTTACGCTTCTGGGAGCAGCATGCAGGGGTTCACGTAACACCCTAATGACGTCGTAAAATGACAAATCAAAGTGTATGTCATTTCTGCATAATCAGTCATTTTCAAGTAAAAGAAACATACCATATAATGTGCATAAATGACGTCATAAAGACGTTACGATAACGTCACATCGCGCATGCTTTACGCAAAACCTTTCGGGTTCAAACTGATATATATGACATGATACATTTAATTCTAACTATTACAATATTTTTCTTTATTAGCGGGACATATATTTTTTGGACACACTGTAAAACTTGCCAAAGCTCTATACGTTGGATATATGCATACATATTTTAAATAGCAGTATAGAGTTCACATCATTCGGTGAACACTATCGTAGTAGCAGTAGTAAAAGATATATAATGGCAGTGTAACAGTAGTAGACGTAGTAGCCTTAACAGTAGTAGAGCAGTAGCAGCAACAGCAGTAGCTGTAGCGGTAAAAGTTGCAGCAATTAAGCAACAGTAGTGCTGGTGGTGTTGGCTGGTGGTCGTCGTCGTAGTAATAGTAGCAGTAGTGGTAGTTGTAGTTGTCGTCGTCGTAGTAGTCGTAGCGGTAGTCGTAATCGTTCGTCATAATCCGGTCTAGTAATAATTGTTTTACTCCATTAAGGGGCCACAGGCCCATTATACAGTTACATAGAGTCATATCATGAAGAGTGAGTGCAAATCTGGTATCATAACCTGTACACCAAGGTCAATAAACATACACTCAATGGGTTGTACACGTTTTTGTTAAGGTAATTGTTACGTTGTTTGAATGCAGGAACAGAAACTTCGCTATACGATTTAAAATACCTAAATCGTGTGATGTGCAAAGTAATGCCAGTTTATCATAAGAAGGATGAGTACAATGGGAACTCAGGCAAAATTGTACGTCTGAAGATTATAGTAAAAGGACATTCCAAACATATGTGATATTCTGTCTCAATTACAGGGGTATAACTTACAAAATGGACACAATCTAGAATTTCTTGTCAGACCAGATTTTCTTCAGACTCTATCATTAACTGATGGCCTGAACAATGAGAAATATACTGAGAGCCTTACGATAAGCTGGTACATAGTCGTAGTGGTAGTCGAAATGGAAGTGGATGTTGTAGTGGTGGTTGTAGTCGCGGTGGTCTTTGGTATAGTCCGTTTTGGCTCAAAAGCGGACCGATGAATTCCACCAATCTAACTCGAAAACTAATAAACATAAAATACTCAATGAAACGCTGATCATAATCAAAACATCATACCAACTCTGTGATTTGTTTTGCAGAATTTATGTCCTAAAAATAAAAAGTTGTTTAACAATCTATCATTAAAATATTGACAGAGTTCACTATTTGTTACGAGGGAGGAGTGCAGAAAGGGACAGCCAGGTGTTCGAGAACGGATGGAGACGGCACAGCACAGGTTAATGAATAAATAACTTTGTCTGTAGACGTGCTTCTCGAACACCTGGCTGTTCAATATGCTATGTTTTGATTATGATCAGCATTTCATTGAGTATGTTATGTTTATTAGTTTTCGAGTTAGATTGCAATTCATCGGTCTGCTTTTGAAGGCCAAACGCACTGTAGTCGTGGTAAAAGTCGCGGTGGTCTGAGTGGTGGCCGAAAGTGGTAGTCTAAGTGGTAGAAATTGTAGTGAGGGCGAGGTGAAATCGGGTTTAACGTCGCACTGTAGAATATTTCACTCATATGACGACGTGCATGCGTGTGTATGTGTAGAGTGCGGTTACTTGTACTAGCCCAGACTGGAAGCTGGTTTTATAGTGCTAAAAACGTCTCTGGGTCTCTAGCGACCGTTTTTGCGCCGCTATTAACTTATGCCCCTCTCATTAAATGTATCTAGTTATCTAATATACAGTACTTGGAGAATTCTAGATGTTTTCCCGCCATATAGCTGGAATATTGCTGACTGCGGCGTAAAATTAAACTCACTCACTCATTCGCTCACGAGATGTGTTCATCTCATTTTAGAGCTTACTTCTTTCAGAACAATTGGTAAGATCATTTATACAACACAATCGGCGCTATATGACCTTTTCGGTGTCGGTGCGCCGTAAAAGTCAACAAAGACCTTAATTTTTTTCACTTTCCCCCTTTTGGTTTATGTGGGAAAGAATGGCATAGTACTGGTTAGGAATTCCAGGAACAGTGTTAGGATATCGGATCGTCTTTATGTAACTTAAAACCAATGGAAAGGGCATTTAATGCAACAAAGATAGAAATAAAATGAAGGAATATGAGAAGTAAAATGAAGGAAGATGTTATTTAAACAGACCGTCCCTAATGTCGTCCAAGTTTTTAACATTACTGACTGACTGAGTTTGGTTTTTACGCCGCTTTCAGCAATATTCCAGCAACATCACAACTACGGACACCAGAAATAGGCTTCACACATAGTACCCATGTGGGGATTCGAACCCTGGGTCTTCGGTGTGACGAGCCAACGCTTTAACCATTAGGCTACCCACGGCCCTTTTGGCATTAAATCAGATCCTTTATCACATATCTTGAAAACATACCCGTAGCTGCTATTATAACATATTCATATCCATGCTCAGCATGCAATACAAGATATCAATGTGAACAATGTACACATAACTTTACCACATTAAAACTAGATTCAACAATATAGTGATATCTTAGTGTTAGGCACACGTGTTTTCCCTTTTAAAAATTAAATAAAAAAATAATAAATGAAAAGAAATTATAAAAAGAAGAAAAAATAAAAAACAAAACAAAAAGCAAAAACAACAACAAAAAACAAAAACAAAAACAAACCTGCCACATAGTTCTCGACCTTGCCGCGGTTGGTAGGCTTTTACTAACGGAAAACATTGCAAGCTAGTAAGTTCTATTATAGCAGTATGGGTTTAGGGAACGTTACGAGTGAGCCACAACACATATATGGCCACCATTCTTCAACACGGAAACACAAATGCATACACAGGTACTAATACACAAACCCACCAACATACCCGAGTGGATACGGGATAGAATGGATCCACGGCAAACCCCACTTGTCGGCGGATAACGCCGTTACAGGGTAGGATGGCTCTTGCAGGATCGTAAAAGGCGATCCAAGGGGGACCATCTTTTCACATATTTCCACTTGTCCACATTTTCGACTTTCCTTGCATTCTGCTGACTTGTTCTCATTATTCCAATCATTTTTATACCAAATGACTGTATATCGGCGCTTTATGGCTTTTTGTGTCGAAGCGCCGTTAAACCCAGTTCAATCAATCAATCAAACTCAGCTAGGATATGTTTGGATTAATATTGTCCAAGATCGTTCGTTGTGGTACTCTCTTGGATGGTAGTTCAAGAGGCGGAAGACAAAAAAGTCAGCAGTATAGTTGAAGACAGCAGCAGCCATGTTTATTATGGTTGGATAATAATGGTCGAAATGGTACATAAGATGGAAATCACGTGACAGAACGCACATCGGGACCGAGTGGCCAATGTTCCCGATGTGGAGACCCGCTCTGTCACTTACACACATTCAGAAGTCGGACGGTGATTCTTCATCGTCGGCGTAGTCGTTGTATGGTCTCGTGAGTCTCGGTTTTATGCATAGGGACAATACACCATGTTGTGCAAGGTCACTGAGCTGTGCACATGTACAAACATAAGATCCGCCGACGTGGGGAGATGTTAATTGACATTTACTGATGGCATTGAGGATTAAGGGTCCTGCCCTGGGGTGGGGGTGGGGTGTGGGGGTGGGGGTTTGGGGTTCATGATAAAAGGGCTACACCGAATGATTGCTGAATATATTCAACAGACAAAGGGGATAGAATTTCGGTGCACTTTGGATATATATGGAAACAATTATGTTGTTTGAATATATGAAGCTTTACAGAAACCTATTTAGATGGTTTACTCTATGACAATATTATGTACCACCGTGGTGCCGTCATCTAGCGGTGACTAGCTCTAGCACTATGGGTTTCGAGGGCTTTGGACAAGTTCCATTTTCCGTATCCATCACATTTCGTATCGCCATGGTCTTTTGTAACTATGATCAATTTCATCTTTGTTCAAACTCAATAAGTATGTATTTTCGAACTATAGCCTGTGCCATCATGGTGCACCTTTTAACCACGACAGGTGACTAGCTCATTGAAAGATTTCTTTGATGTTGTTGTGCTCTGTCAGTTTAAGTATTTGAAGCTGCCGTACCAACAACATGTTGTGGTCAGTTTTAATTGTATACTATAAACTCAACCGACTTTTCATTTTATGAAAATGCTGCCACTGTGTATACTGGTTTGATCAGTAGCTCAGGATCACGCGGATGGATTGACGTCGTTATTCAATTCGAATCTAAACATTTTGAACATGTGACGACTGCACCAGCTCGGTTTGCTCTTGGCATTGGTCCTGCTGTTCAAGCAAGCGGAAAGATTTCACAACTCAAGAATATGTAAATCTATGTGTTGGCAGTCTGTCTTTGGGCGCCAAGTAGTAAGGTTTTTCGAACAGTACAGATTCACAATTAAATTAACATTTTAACTCAGGTGTTGGGCATTTGTTTCTCGTTTCGATTTTCGTAAATACACTATTCCATCAGAAAGCTAGCTGTGTTACATTCCTGATCATTGCACTCATAACTACCTTGTGGTTCAATTGTGTTTTGCTTCCACAGAAAACGTACTATACATATTCTGCACACTGTCATTATTCAGGGACTCGGTATTCCAATAAACGATCAGAAGGTTTTCATGTAGTTTAGAATTAAGAACACATATATTGTCTTCACCGGTATCTAATACCAAAGCGATTTGTAATAAACCATCAGAAAACTCCGAAATATTAACAGTTCAACAATTTTATTACATAGTGCGTCGGTATTACATAGTGGGTTGCTACTGGTGTAACGCAGTTTGTAATAACCCGTTATGTAATAAAATCAACTAAGTCCGAAATGTTTTGGACTCTGAAAATTTTATTACAAAGTGCGTTAAGATGTGCAAAATCTTATTACATTTCGCTACTCAACCCGGTATGTAATACCAACGCGGTTTGTAATAAACCATCAGAAAACTCCGAAATATCAACAGTTCATAAGATGGAACGGGTTTAAGCTGAAGTTTACACTCAATTAAAGGGGTAGAACACATATTGGCCTGACCGGAAGCAATATCTTCATCTTTGATTTTCAGTCATTTTCCTGCCTTAGGCAAAAGTACCAACTCGCTTTGTAATAAAATCAACTAAGTCCGAAATGTTTTGGACTCTGAAAATTTTATTACATAGTGCGTTAAGATGTGCAAAATCTTATTACATTTCGCTACTCGCTACTCAACCCGGTTTGTAATAAACCATCAGAAAACTCCGAAATATCAACAGTTCATAAGATGGAACGGGTTTAAGCTGAAGTTTACACTCAATTAAGGGGTAGAACACATATTGTCCTGACCGGAAGGAATATCTTCAACTTTGATTTTCAGTCATTTTCCTGCCTTAGGCAAAAGTACCAACTCGCTTTGTAATAAAATCAACTAAGTCCGAAATGTTTTGGACTCTGAAAATTTTATTACATAGTGCGTTAAGATGTGCAAAATATTATTACATTTCGCTACTCAACCCGGTTTGTAATAAACCATCAGAAAACTCCGAAATATCAACAGTTCATAAGATGGAACGGGTTTAAGCTGAAGTTTACACTTAATTAAGGGGTAGAACACATATTGTCCTGACCGGAAGGAATATCTTCAACTTTGATTTTCAGTCATTTTTCCTGCCTTAGGCAAAGTACCAACTCGCTTTGTAATAAAATCGCCTAAGTCCGAAATGTTTTGGACTCTGAAAATTTTATTACATAGTGCGTCGTTATTACATAGTGGGTTGCTACTGGTGTAACGCAGTTTGTAATAACCCGTTATGTAATAAAATCGCCTAAGTCCGAAATGTTTTGGACTCTGAAAATTTTATTACAAAGTGCGTTGTTATTACATAGTGGGTTGCTACTGGTGTAACGCAGTTTGTATTAACCCGTTATGTAATAAAATCGCCTAAGTCCGAAATGTTTTGGACTCTGAAAATTTTATTACAAAGTGCGTTGTTATTACATAGTGGGTTGCTACAGAGCATGCTTCGTTGTACCTCAAAAGATGTGAAATGTAACCACCGAAGGCTGGAACTGTTGGAATATGCTCAACATAAATTTGACTATACAAGTTGAAATCTTTCCTTTGTTATACATGTACATCATTGTGGAGTTGTTTTTTGTCACAGTTAATCTTTACGCATAAATTTAAATATGAAACACAGGAGGCGGTCTCATTTGTGTCTTTCTATTTCAGGAGTGGAAGGTGATTGGCTATTTGATGGTTATTGTAAACATATTAGAACATCGATACTTCTTAATTAAACCAGATTAACAACTGGCGAGCTGAGGATGCTACTTCTTTTCTAATTGTTTTATTCCGCACATGGGTATAATGTGTGAAGCCAATCTGTGGTGTCCTCAGCCGTGATGTTGCTGGAATATTGGAAGAAGCGGAGTAACACTAAGTCACCCACTCACTTTTTACCTCCACATTTTACGCAGATCTTATTAATAAAGAAATCAAACATTTCACACATTGTACAATCAGTAAAACTTCAGATGTGGACATGACATCTTTTGCCAAATTGTCCCCATTCTTTGAATATACATATGCAACTCTATCTGCGCCCGCCACGTTTGTTACCTATTGTCCATGGATTAAGGAATTGCCTTTTCGTGTGTACTAGTGGTATACAACATTGCAAAATCTGAACTCGGTCCGTTTCTGAGATTATAAACATCCAAGCAAATCCTTCCTGACTTTGAGAATCCATAAGGTATTTATTATGCTTGTCTGAAAATATTTGCTATATTCGTAAGAAAGTCACTTCCTTGATAGTCTTAAATATTATGATTACTTTTGAGACAGGGACCAGAAATATATTTCGGATTTATATAATTGTATTGGAATTCAGTGCTGAAGATAAAAGTACTTATCCCTAGGTTTAAGATATATGTAGCGATGTTTCCAATAATGGTTATGTTGTATGAGGCCTTCTCAGTGAGACCAACTACGAACGTTTCATGCAGAGCAGCTATACTTTGGATGACAGCCGGCTGGGACAGAATGGGTATGTTCCAATTCTGATACATCTTTTTCAGATTTTACACTCTAACAATGACAACATCACGCACTTACTCAACCCACTGGGAAAGTTCTAAAGTAATACAACACCTCTCAGATGCATTGTTTGTGAACATATCCTCTAGATTATATTATTTCAATATACTTAGCTCCTATTGTCCATTTCTTGCGGTCGATAGAGTTCCACACGTAAAGAAGCTTTGTAATTTGTTATGCGTGAAGCGGAACCAACCAATAATTGTATTATTGTCTCGGTGAATGATTCCCATGAATGTGTCGACAGAAAGCAAGAGAATACAATAGAAGTACACGAACAAAGGCGCCTTTAGGAAGATTTCAGGTTCTTGTTTAAAAAGGTCTTAATCATAGTTGAAGACACTAAGACACGAGATTGTTAAGGAAGGAAAAAATCACTTCCTTTAATAGGACATAGCTTTCTGTGAGGCATATGCTATGTATTTATTTGTTACAATTTGTTACAGTCAGTATTTTCTTAGGGGAATAGTTCGTATTTTTTTATAAGCAATAATCCATTAGCGACGAAGTAAACTTGATGTGAATTTCAGTATGTTTAGTGTAGGTATATACATGGGACTTAATTAAGCACCATTCTGTTTTAGAACACAAGGTGTCAAAACTTTCGTACTTCTAGAACAGCGGTAATGATTGATTATCTGATGGAAGATTAAATAATTGACTAGAAAAACAAGAAAATGTAGGCAATATGTCAATTTGTATGAGAAATGTGAACCCTCTTAATTTGGTGGAAAAAGCAGTTCATTGAAAAGGTATTTCCAAAGCACGACTCATGATGAAATAGTGCCTGATCTCGCTGTCCGTATAGACCCTCAACCGATGTGATTGACATCAGTACCTCGTGTATCCGGATGACCGGATGACAACCTTCCCCGTTCTCATCATGCCAACGGGGCGGTGGGTAGCCTGGTGGTTAAAGCGTCCGCTCGTCACACCGAAGACCTGGGTTCTAGTCCCCACACTGGCACAATGTGTGAAGCCCATTTCTGGTGTCCCCCACCGTGATGTTGCTGGAATATTACTAAACGCAGCGTAAAAACATACTCACTCACTCATCAAGCTATCAGTGAGCCCGCCACTTCACATGCAATGCTGTCCCACATTTTGTACAGGAAGGACCTTTGCCTGGGTCATGATATTCCGCTGTCCAGAGTGGATTGCAATGGCCTTCGTCGATCCTTGACAGCGCCTGTTTGTTGGTGTTTCAACATAGGTCCACTGATGACAGAGTGGCAGTAACAAGACGTCCGATGACCTTGAGTGAGCCCATACCCGCTGCCATCTCAGTCCCAATGAAAGTCTTCTCCTCGCCACGAGTATGATGAAACGGATGGTATATCCACACATTTTATACCCTTGAACGGCCAGTCAGAGATACTGATTTTCATGATATGAGTGGGTAGTATGCTTCACATTCATGTGGGCTGCGTTTTGGCAAAGCCTTTCAATCTGAAACCTTGTTTTTCATTACCTGAAATGTGTTGCTGAACAATTCCATAATTGACATATCATCATCATCGATAGCTTCATCACTATGATGAGACATATTACAGGGTGCTGAATACGTTCCATGTGTATACTTAGTACATAATATTTAGTAAGTATTTGTCTATAGGATGGGTATGACATTTGTATGATGGGTAAATGTAGTCCTCATACCACAACAACTTGAGCACCTGGGGATTCCAGAAAACATACTGACCAGCAAAAGAAACGCAATTCAAGAAATCAAAACAATTGTGCTAAAGTATCAAATCCAAACTCATGCTGAAAAAGTATAATTTTCATGAATTCTGAGTTTCGTTTTTATTGTTGGTCAGTACATATGGCTGAATATTGGACCCCGGGGCGGGAAGGCTCTGGGCCTTTGTTCACCCACACTCGATTATATACCGATCGCCGCCATAGAACTGGAATTCGGGAGTGAGGCATTAAACAACAGGCAATTCTCTCGATTAGACTATTGCAACAGTTTGCTCTATGGAATCACCAAACAACAAATCAGACGTCTGCAGCACATCCAAAACTATGCTGCCAGATTGGTCACTCGGACGAATATTAAGGCACACATCACACCAGTGCTAAACTCGCTTCACTGGCTTCGCATTCCTGAGCGAATCATTTTCAAAATTCTCTCACTCACTTACCAAGCTGTCCATGGTACTGGACCTGCCTATCTGAGTGATCTGACTGTCTCATACCTCCCTTCAAGAACTCTACGCTCTAGTCAGCAACAGCTCCTTCGGGTGCCTGTCACCAAACTTAAAACTTTCGGCTCCAGATCCTTTTTCTGTCTCAGCCGCTACTCTGTGGAACTCTCTACCCGAATCACTGAAGTTGATTCCATCTCTTGAAACTTTTAAATCCAGTCTTAAATCCTACCTTTTCAAGCACTATACGTAAAGATACATAACTCATACCATTGTGGAGAACTCAACTGCCTCTGTTTCCATCGTTTGAGGCAATGCGCTTTGAGCATACCTTCATGGCGTGGATATAGCGCAATATAAGTGCCATTATTATTATTATTAAACAAAACAAGAACATATTGTCAAACGGATCTGTCTGGAAAATAATACTTACAAAATAAATATTGTTTACATAGTCACGAGTTTGCATGTTTTTATGTGCGTACACGCTATTCAACAACCTAAGCTTGTTTCATAAACTAATAATAGCGATATTGACAGAACAGAGGTTTTGAATGATAATAATACAATGCTCACGAATCTGTGAAGTACACTAACTAATTACGTAAATATAGTGTTACTGAAAACACCTATGATTTGTTGACAATGGAAGTTAATTCTGCGAGTCACTACATAGATTGAATTTGGAAATGTTACTGTTATTGTGAGACCGTTCCTATTTCTGTCCTGATACTCACAATGGAAATGTACGTCTTCATTGAACATTCTTAAAGCCCGCTAAACAGTGATATAATGACAATCATGTTTGTGAACAAACATTAAATAGTTCACATTTCATCGCAAGGCAAAAGAGATCGACACATACTCCTTATACATTAACCATTGTAAAATGAATACAGAACGTCAGTGCAAAGGAATGCCCAGTATTGACTATCCTCATAAACAAATTCTGTTTGGTGTAAAGAAAACGAAAAAGCTGTGAAAATTATACAAACACCTGTAGCTTAACCCTTTTACACTAGCTCTCGTACACAATCCCATGTTCATTAAGTCTTGTACATTAACCCTTGCACATTAACCCTTGTATATAAACGCCTGTACATTAACTCTTGCACATTAACCCTTGTATATAAACGCCTGTACATTAACTCTTGTACATTAACCATTGCACACCCTTGTATTAAACTTGTACATTAACCCTTGCATATTAACTTGTGCTTATGTAAAGTATGTAATCGTTTAAGTCAACATGAAAAAATATATGAATGTTTTAAAAATCATCATGATAGTTCTTTTAAAAATTGAAAAAATGTGATTGAAGAAGAACGGTTTTAATTTTTCTCAACAAGAAAAGAAACAAACCAAACCAAGCAAATCTTCAATATAAGTTCAATTGTCAAACATGTCCTACGTAGTAAAATATATAATTGACGCATATGATTTGGGGTCAGTTATATTCTGGTATTGAAATCCAACCAATAAAATGTGTACGACAATGATATTCGAAATGCAAGTACCTCGAGATTTACTGTGCGTGCTCCTTATGCATGAGTGGAAAATGAAGCGTGTCATTTGCTAAATCTTTTTGCAATATACATGGATATTTTTGTCATAAAGATCGATTATTTATTGTCTGATTGTGTTGTTCTCACAGCTCGATCCTTAGAATCCCATAAAGTGCTATCTATGAGTTCCACAACTACATTTTTTCGAAAGAACGTTATTAACACACATATCAAGTATCTATATATTGATCGACGACAGTACAATCTTCCAGCTGCACACCCAAGGGGGACTTAAATTCCTCCATTGTGATACAACCATCAACAGATATAGAGTGTTAAAGACCTTAGTCTTCTTTGGGATATAACGATCTACAAGTATTGAACTGGACAACGCTATGGTGCTCATGGAATCACAATTCTTCACGGTGATCTTAGCCATCAGTTTCACAGTTCCTGTGAACCTGTTTGCAGTTGTCAACTCTTTTTCTACGACGGTATCCACATAGCTAAAAATGGATTGAAGCGCACTTAAGAGCTACTTTAACTTGTGGATAGACTATCAATATGTACACGCATGCCATTTACTGGACGTTCACCTGCATGCAGTCGAGGTTAATGCAGTATGTGTTTCAGTAAACAATCAAGTGACTCACTCGGCCTAAATCGCCAAACATGCCGCAGAAGATATAAGCGTCTTTTGTCGGATTTGATTTATTGTAGACAACACAAAATGGATAGACATTGAGTAAAAATCCATTTATTGTCCAAGTATTGAAAAACATATATTTAGAAATAGTACTCCGATTGCGTTATTGTCGGTATCGTGTTGTGTATGATATATATAAATATCACTCCATATATCATTCGATACATAAATTAATGATCCTGACAATCTTATCGGTACTATGCCCTCTGAAATAAGGTGTTTTCGATGTTCGACTATGACGTCATATCTAATGCCTCACAATGATCGTTGTGATGTCATAGTTGCTATGTCCTAATATGATCTAATTTGGCTTGTTATAGGCTTGCTTAATTCCATTGGAGGTGCTGAAATTTTCGAACTCTCTTCTACTGAATTATGAAACAAAGTTTGTGTAGTTTAAAGGAGCAAGTATTAAGTGCTTATGACTAAGATCGGCAACATGCGACAAATACTGGACTTCAGCTCAAATCGCTGCTCCAGATTTGATTGAGTTGAATCTGAGAAAGAAAATAAAACTACAAAACCTCTAGCAGATCTATCGCACGATTCCGACTACTTTACGTCTTTCTACATGATATTGGGCGGTGGGGTAGTCCAGTGTTTAAAGCCTTTTGCTCGTCGTCCGCCGAAGACCGGATTCGATTCCCCAATGTGTGAAGCCCATTTCTGGTGTCCCCGCCGTGATATTGCTGGAATATTGCTAAAAGCGGCGTAAATCCCAACTCACTCACTCACTTCTGCATGATAAAGTATACAAGTCTGATATGTTTTCATTATGCTTGAAGCTTTTGTATGATATCTATCAATTAGCTTGACGGAATAAAGAGGGATAATATTTCAACTTTAGTCAATAAATATGAAAGCAACCAAGTCATATTATTTCTGGTATATCGTAAATATTAACAAAGATACATATAGTTATTAACATAAACCAAAAGCAACGATAATGTATTAGTGACTGAAAGCTGACGATGATCATATGAACAATAAAGTGGAAACCCAATGTCTCGGATGCGTGAAATCACCTGTCAAGTACCAGCAAGCCCTTACCATATTTATCATTATTTTAACCTGGATGTTTTGAACTGGATGTGTCGAATTCCCGGGTGTTCGAATCAAATGATACTTGAAAGAATTAATGTGATATCAGATTTACCATATTTATCATTAATTTAACCCGGATGTTTTGAACTGGATGTGTCGAATTCCCGGGTGTCTCGAATCAAATGATACTTGAAAGAGTTAATGTGATATCAGAAACCAATATATTCCCACATTATTCATTTACCCACCACGAAGGCTGATTAATCAGCACCTGTCCATGACGATATATTTGCGGCCATAAAACCGCTGATTATTAAGGGATTTCATATGACTGACAAAGAGTTGAATTCTATTGGCATTCATTACTGTTGGACGGGATTATTTTGACGTTTTATGAGTCTGTGTGGCAGGTAGCAAAAATATCGCCCAGTTCATTGACGGTTGCAGTGTTTGACTACAATGTGTTAGCCTTTAATTTAGAATAATGATGTCAAACACTGATGAAGACAATCACATATACTGCTGTTCCGTGACATTATTCAGTTGGGTTCGTGACTGTGGAGTTGTACAGACGAAGCTCGGGATATAAGGGTAAGTATGAATGCCTACCTGCTTCATATATTTTTCTTGTGATGTTTGGGGTTTGTTGTCTGTGGTCATCGGGGTTGTGGGGTGACCCTAGTGGTACAAGCGTTAGCTTGTCAGACCCAAGGTCGATTCCGCACATGAGTACAATGTGTTAAATACGTTTCTGGTGTCCCACACCTTGGTATTGCTGGAATATTGCTAAAACGGCGTAAAACATACTCACTCACTTCTTGATCCGGGGTAGAATAGTTCTTCAGCAACCCATGCTTGCCACAAAAGGCGACTTTGCTTGTCGTAAGAGGCGACTAACGGGATCGAGGTGGTCAGGCTCGCTGACTTGGTTGACATATGTCATCGGTTCCCAATTGCCAGATCGATGCTCGTGCTGTTGATCACTGGATTGTCTGGTCAGACTCGATTATTTACAGACTGCTGCAATATAGCTGTTATATTGCTGAGTGTGGCGTAAAACTAAACTCACTCACCCAATCACTTCTGTGATTATTATACGGAATTGTAGCATGTTGGGCCACCTCCCTACGTGTTCGGTGCTTTAAATTCATCAGCAATCTTTACTAACAGACCGTAGTATGTGAGTGAGTATGGTTTTACGCCGCTTTTAGCAATGTTCCATCAATATCGTGGCGGGGGACAGCAGAAATGGGCTTCACACATTGTGCCCATGTGGGGAATCGAACCCGGGTCTTCGGCGTCACGAGCCAACGCTTTAACCACTAGGCTACCCCGCCGTCCCGGCCGTAGTCTGTTTGACTTGCACCGTATCAGCATGTATCATTGGTTTGTCTGAGAAGCATGAATCTCAGGGTGTGGGTGGGGTGGCCACTGTCGTTGTTGTCGTTGCTTCAAATTTATTTGTGAAAGAAGGATCAGAACAATCAGACATTTGGTCTAAACAGGGATTCGAACAATCACAGGTTCCATGCTCGCCGAAGGGACGCAACTCTGATCGGCGGCTGCATCTGCCCTCTTGCATCAACGACTACCTCCAGAACGATACGTGTGTGCAGCATCACATATAATGTTGTTTCTATACGTTCATGTAAAATCCGTTTCAGGAGATGTTTTCGAGGATCTGTTTGGTTTGCTGGCGTTTTTCACATACAAAGGTACAGTTTTATATATCACACATTATATCATTGAATAAATCTCCAGGAAATACTTGCATTCAATACATGCTTGAATAATTTATCAGATGAACATAACACCGATACAAATTTCCTACACCCTGGATCTAAAACGTAAATTTTAATTCCGAAGGTACCAGC
Source organism: Haliotis rubra (assembly GCF_003918875.1). Lineage (NCBI taxonomy): Eukaryota > Metazoa > Mollusca > Gastropoda > Lepetellida > Haliotidae > Haliotis > Haliotis rubra. Next base: position 46,747 of record NW_025766236.1, read on the forward strand.
AGATCAACATTGACTGTAAAGGATTCCCAAAACTATGATCCAGAAATACTGCAAAGCGCCGAACCTTGTGGCTCAAGTTGGAATCGTATTTGCAGGAATGTTTGCCAGCAACGACATATTTACAACAGTTTATGAGATGAGATCATGTTTAAAAACTATATACATCTGTAATTGGGAATAAAAATAAAATATGTGGCAGTGCTATGAAAACAAAAGGTGCTAGCACAATTTCTTATTTTGAATTTATGGACTTAATCTGTGGAAAGTCCATACAGCCAATGTTAATCCCAATTTAACACCTGGGAACCGTTGCACAAAGTGATCTTAGCGCTTCGTGACCGTCCTGATGGTTTTGGCAGTGCATGGGAGTTACGATCATGTGTAGTGCTAGTGGTTCAAGAACACTTCAAACTGTTCAATCAAACGACACTGTGGGTGGTCAGTTTCTCTGATTTGGTTGATACTTTACATCGTGTCCCAATTGCGCAGGTCGATGTTCATGCTGTTGATCACTGGATTGACTCGATTATTTACAGACCCGCCGCCATATAGCTGGAATATTGCTGAGTGCAGCGTAAAGAGCTAAGCTCACTCACTCGCTCGCTCATTAATGTGCACAGTAATAATATCATAGCGAAGAGAGTAATGAATTAGGAAATTTCGCATTTTGGGTATATTGCAAATACATTATTCCATAATGAAGACTACCTTGACACATTTACACTTTATTCTGTGTAGCCAGGATAATATGCGTAGAGGAATTTCCATTTTGCTCGCGCTTCTTGTTTCAGAAGGACATACTGGGCGTTGTTTCCCCATAGCCACGTGTACGTCTTATGTATCCAGGAATACGTTCCTGGAATGAGAGATCAAGAGCTCTGCAGCAGTGCCGGGGTTTGGCATGTTAAAGAATTAAATCAGGAAGAAGAGACAGTGTTGAATTCTTACAATACATCAAAGAATGGAATAACGGTGGAGCATTGTAAGTATATATATGTTTACACTCTATTGCTCTCACTTACAGTTCGGATTAGTTTCATAACAGTTTCCTTGTTAGTTGATAGTGATTGAGTGAGTGAGTGAAAGGTTTAGGTTTACGCCACCAATATTCCAGCTATATGGTTGCCGTCTGTAAATGATCGAGTCTGGACCAGACAATTCAGTGATCAACAGCATGAGCATCGATCTATGCAATTGGGATACGATGACATGTGTCGTAGTCGCCTCTCTACGACAAGCATGGATTACTGACGATCAGTTCTAACCCGGATCTTCATGGATCGTTAGTTCGTAAATTTGACCGTGGGGAATGCCGTTTTGACGATGTTGCGAGTTCAGACCTTTCTTCCCCAACCTTTCTGAGATCAGTGATTCATATACTCCTGAAATAAAGTGAACATCACTTACTAGATATTACCATTATTGTAATTTTTCTGTTGATGGTCACCTATATTTAATTCCTTACGAACAAAAACTCATTTTTTCTCAAAGCCACTTACCACTAATAATATACAGATATCGATTATGCTATGAAACATTTTGTAACTATTCCATTGCCATATACGTTTCGCCATCAGTTCAGATGTTTCCACTTAGTTTCATTGAGAATAAGCAGTTTGTAATCTGATTCCAACTTTCAATGAAATGGCGGTGACATCTTTGGCATTAAAGTAGGTATTCAGGCAACTGAAGTTCGGAATAAGTAAAAAATTAGAAAGAGTCCATAATACTTAACGTATTTTGACTGAAGTGCACACACGGTCAAAGCGGCCTTGTATTCGAGTTGAAGGGCCTACATCGGGGTGAAAATACTTCGAGAGTTATTCAAAGTTCGACACAACCATAAAATGGTTACTTAATAAGGAATACACAGGAACCAAGTTGAATAAGAAATGATAGGAGAATAAGAGAATAGGCAAACCAAAATGTCATTTTAGAGTTCGACACAACCAGTAACTTAGAAAGGAATACAGGGAACAAGCTAAATGGGGAATGATTAAATATCCCATATGTAACAGGGGAGGAGGAAATTAAATATGTAAAAAACCTCCAAAAACAAACCAAAACCAAAACAAAACAACGCCCCTCCCCATAGGAAACAATTATAAAAATAAAAGATTAAAATGCAAATTTTGTACTTCTGGAGAGAACCATATGTTCGACACAGCGGTGTTTGATTGGATTTACCTTCACGTCGCTAGCACTTTTAACTCCAGAGACTACGACATTTTGGATGGGCCTGTATGACAAGCTACAGAGGAAGAAAGGTGTGAAGTACCAGTGGAATGACTGCACAGCGTTCGGTTCCTACAGACCGTGGGCAGGGTCCGAACCGGACCACAAGGATACCCGAACACTGTGTCCGGATATCTACATCCGGGGTGTTCAGAACGATGACCTGCGGCGAAGCTTATCACACAGTATGTCAGCAGAACGGTATGGTTAATTAGAGAAGGCCGCATTGAAAGATGTTAGCATGAAGAGATTTCATAACTATTTTTCTAGATGCTAGTGGTTAACATAGCATGTTGGTATGTTTTGTTTGTTTGTTTTGTTTGTTGTTTAACGCCGCACTCCAGCAATATTCCAGCTACATGGCGGCGGTCTGTAAATAATCGAATCTGGACCAGACAATCCAGTGATCACTCAACATGAGCATCGATCTACTCAACTGGGATACGATGACATGTGTCAACCAAGTCAGCGAAGCCTGACCACCTGATCCAGTTAGTCGAACCTTACGACAAGCATGTGTTGAGGTGAAGATCAATTCTAACCCGGATCTTCACGGCTAGGTAGTGCAGCTATAGTAGCAGTTAGGCAGGCGACTAGGCTGGAGTAAGCTATGGACAAGGGGGTGAGTGTAGAGAGAATGGTTGGTGATGGTGATGGACAAGGGTGAGATGTAGAGAGAATGGTTGGTGATCGTGATGGACAAGGGTGAGTGTAGAAGAGAGAATGGTTGGTGATGGACAGCTTGGTGAGTGTAGAGAGGAATGGATGGTGATGGTGATGGACAATGGGGTGAGTGTAAAGAGAAAATGGTTGGTGATGGTGATGGACAAGTGATAAAGGGTGAGTGTAGAAGAGAATGGTTGGTGATGGTGATGGACAAGGGGTGAGTGTAGAGAATGGCTGGTGATGGTGATGGACAAGGGTGAGAGTGTAGAGAATGGTTGGTGATGGTGATGGACAAGGGTGAGTGTAGAGAATGGCTGTTGACAGTGATGGACATGGGTGGAGTGTAGAGAATGGTTGGTGATGGTGATGGACAAGATAAATCTCGAAAAATCGTTAAGTAATAAAGTAATCGTTCAAATAAATCTCAAAAAATACTAAATAATATCGGCTCCCGTCATCTCGAAATCGCTAATGTCATGTCGTTTCAGTAAATCTCAAAAATCACTTCATAAATATCATGTCGACTCCGTCATCATCACTAATGTCATGTCATAAATAAATCTCCATCGTTAAATATCATGTCGACTCCGTAAATCATCATTAAAATATCGACAAATAAATCTCCATCACTAAATATCATATCATTTCCATCATCTCCCGCTCATCTATCGTTTCATTAATCTCCATCATTAAATATCATGTCGACTCCGCTTCATCTCCGCTCACTAAATATCATGTCATTTCATCATCTCACTTCATCATCATTTCTCAATCATCCATCATTAAATATCATGTCATTTCCATCATCTCGCTAACAATGTCATTTCCTCAGTAAAATCTCCCGCGTTAATATCATGTTCCATCATCTCCATTAATATCATGTCGTAATTAACTCCGTCATCCTCAAAATACTTCGTAATCGTATCGTTCCGTCATCTCCATCGTTAAATATCATATCGATCCCATCGTTAAATATCGTATCATGTCGTCAAAATTAAATCTCCGCTCACTTAATATCGTAATGTCGATTCCGTAAATCTCATCGCTAAATGTCGTAATCATTTCGATAAATCTCCATCATAAATATCGTATCGTCGATAAATCTCCTTTTCGTATCGTTTCAAATAAATCTCATCATTAAATATCGTATCGATCATCTCCATCACTTCGTAATATCATTTCCGTCATCTCATCGTTAAATGTCATGTCGATTCCATCATCTCACTTCGTATCGTATCGATCCGTCATCTCCATCTTCGTAATATCGTAATCGTTTCCGTCATCTCCCGCTAAAATGTCATCGTCCGTCATCATCGTTAAATATCGTATCGATTTCAAATAAATCTCGTTATCAATAATGTCGTTCAATCATCTCCATCGTCGTATCGTATCGTTTCCGTCATCTCATCATAAATGTCGTAATCGTTTCTCATTAAATCTCCCGCGCATCGTTAAATGTCATTATCGATCCATCGTCATCGTTCGTTTCATCTCCATCGTTAAATATCATTATCGTTTCAGTAAATCTCCGTTAAAATGTCGTATCGTTCAAAATTAATCTCAAATGTTCATATCGTAATCGTTTCGATAAATCATCGTCGTATCATGTCGTTCAAATAAATCTCGAAATCGTTAAATATCGTATCGTTTCAAAATCGTCTCCCGAAATCGTTAATCGTAATCGTCCGTCATCTCCGCTAAATGTCGTATCGTCCGTCGTCTCATCGCTAAAAATATCGTAATCGTCAAATTAAATCATCATCTTCGTATCGTGATCGTTTCCGTCTCCGTCGTCATCGTTAATGTCGTATCGTTCCACGTCGTCATCGTTCGTCGTATCGTTCAAATCATCTCAAAGATCGTTCGTCATTAATCGTCATCTCGACTCGAATCGTTAAATGTCGTAATCGTTCCGTCGTCATCGTTAAAGTATCGTATCGTTTCAAATTAAATCTCATCGTTAAGTATCGTAATCGATCATCATCGTTAAATGTCGTATCGTCCGTTATCGTCATTCGTGTCGTAATCGTTTCCTCGTTCATCTCCATCGTCGTCGTATCGTCCGTCGATCTCCATCGTCATCAAATCATCATCGTTCGTATCGTATCGTTTCCTCGATAAATCTCCATCGTTAAATATCGTATCGTCGTCGTCGTCGTATCGTTTCAAAGTCGATCGTCGTAATCGTATCGTTCGTCGTCATCGTTAAATTAATCGTATCGTTTCGTCGTCATCGTTAAGTAATCGTAATCGTTCGATAAATCGAAATCGTTAAATGTCGTAATCGTCGTCATCGTTAAATCGTGGTCTTCAAAATTAAATCTCGAAATCTTCGTATCGTATCGTTCAAATTAAATCATCATCGTCGTATCGTCGTAATCGGCGTCGTCGAAATCATAAAATATCGTATCGATCACGTCGTCATCGTCGTAATCATTAATATCGTTCAAATCATCATCGTTAAATAAATTAATCGTTTCCGTCGTCATCGTTAAATTAATAATGTCATTTCGTCATCGCGTCGTATCGTAATCGTTTAGGGTGAGTGTAGAAGGAATGGTTGGTGATGGTGATGGACAAGGGGTGAGTGTAGAAGTGGAATGGTGATGGACGGCGGTGATGGACAAGTGGATGGTGATGGTGATGGACGAAGGATAGTTTGGGTGATGGTGATGGACATGGTTGAGTGTAGACAGAATGGTTGGTGATGGTGATGGACATGTGGGTGAGTGTAGAGATGGTTTGTGATGGTGATGGAGAAGGGTGGAGTGTAAGAGAATGGTTGGTGATGGTGATGGACATGGGTGAGTGTAGACAGATTGGTTGGTAATGGTGGTGGACATGGGTGAGTGTAGAGAGAATGGTTGGCGATGAGGTGATGGACAAGGGTGAGTGTAGAGAATGGTTGAGTGGTGATGGACAAGGGTGAGAGTGTAGAGAGAATGGCTGGTGATGGGGATGGACAAGGGGTGAGAGTGTAGAGAGAATGGCTGGTGATGGTGATGGACAAAGGGTGTGAGTAGAATGGCTGGTGGTGGTGGACAGGGTGGTGTGGCTGGTGATGGACAAGGGTGGAGTGGTTGGTGGTGGTGGAGAAGGGTGAGTGTGGTTGGTGATGATGATGGACAAAGAATTGAGTTAGTGGCTGGTGATGGTGATGGACATGGCTGAGAGAGCAGATTGCGGTGGTGGTGATGGACAAGGGTGAGTGGAATGGTTGGTGGTGATGGACAAGAATGAGTGTGGTGATGGTGATGGACAAGGGTGGAGTCGTAGAATGAATGGTGATGGTGATGGACATGGGTGAGTGTAGAATGGAGGGTGATGGTGGACAAAGGGAGAATGGCTGTTGACGGTGATGGACAAGGAGGTGAGTGTAGAGAATGGTTGGTGATGGACAAAGGGTGAAGTAATAGAAGAATGGTTGGTGATGGTGATGGTGATTGACATGGGTGGAGTGTAAGAGAATGGTTGGTGATGGTGATGGACAAGGATGAGTGTAGAAGGAATGGTTGGTGATAGTGGACAAGAGGTGAGTGTAGAGAATGGTGATTGTGATGGTGATGTACAAGGGTGAGTTAGTAGAGAGTGGTTGAGTGATGGTGATGGACAAGAGGTGAATGTAGAGAATGGTTAGTGATGGACAAGGGGTGAGTGTAGAAGAATGGTTGGTGATGGTGATGGACAAGGGTGAGAGTGTAGAGAATGGTTGGTGATGGTGATGGACAAGGGTGAGCCCCGTAAATGGTTGAGGTGATAAGTGATGGATGAGGGTTGTACGCCGCACACAGAAATATTCCAGCAATATGGCGGCAGTCTGTACTTGGACCCAGACAATCCAGTGATAACAGCATGAGCATCCGTCCTGCCCAGTGGGAATCGATGACATGTGTCCAACTGACCACCCGATCCGTTAGTCATACCTCTTACGACAAGCATGGATTGCTGAAGATCAATGTTCTAACCTGGACCTTCACGGGTGAGGTTGACAGGGGAATAGTGGATAAGTTGAAATTTGATGGAGATCAGGGTTCGCAACGAGCAAAAGGCAACCGATAGTGGATAGATCATAGACAGTGCATAGTAGACAGTTACTCATGATGTCACCAATTCATGAACAATTATTATGATTCATGAAAAGTCAGTGTAGACTCCGAATTGTTGTCTGATATTTCGATACAATGTCTGTAACATTTACTATTGTGTATTGCAGTGAGATGCTGGTTTAATGACAAAGAATTAGATGTCTCCAAATACACCCAAATGGCTCAGTCCTCCACGCCCTCAAATGCAAGCCAGGATTGTCACTGAGTCGACACGAGGGAGGGAGCAGCATGTGTGTCGCTTACAGAGCATTACAGTGGCAAATGCAGCATGTATCTCAAAATCTCCTCCAGGGGCCGCCTCCCGCCACATCACCTGTTAAAGAAAAGTTGCGTTAAAGAGCAATTGTTATAGAATTTATGCTTTAGTACGTGGTATGTTAATTGTGCCTGCTTCAAAATGATAGGAGGTGGTAGGACACCCTTACGTTGTTGAAGTTTAGTTTTACGTTATTTTTTAGCTATATTCCACCAATATCAAGGCGGGGGACACCAGAAATGGGCTTCACTCATTGTACCTAAGTGGGAATCGAACCCTGGCCTTCGGCGTGACGGGCGAACGCTTTAACTACTAGGCTACCCCGCCACCTCAAAATAGCCTTGCACGTTTAAAGCGTTCACGCTGCAGAGCCAGGTCCGATTCCCCAACATGGGTACAAAGGTGCGAAGCCCATTTATCGTGTCGTGATATTGCTGTAATAATGCTAACACCTTAAACCCTGACATGCTCACTCTAATCAGGATCCGGTTGTTGTGACGCACCGTCTTATCCCAGTTGGAATCGTAACTAGAGCCACTGGTTATTCAGAGTCGAGTTTTTTACGGGCGGCGGTGATAAACCCGGACAGTTGATTTCTTTCTTCTATACTTTGTTTGTGGTTATAGTCAATATGAGCAACTGATTTTAAAGCCTCAAGTGATATCACAGTTCGTGGTAACTGGGTAGACTATTTCCAAACAAGTCTTTATCTTCAACAGCGCTGCACGTTATTAATATTACCAGCTATTGTTATATTTGACCTACACTCAACGACATTACAACAGTATTGCTGACTGAACCCGTGAAGATCCGGGTTGGGGAATTGAACTCACTCACTCACTTACTACTGCTGACTGTCGGATTAACATTACTCACGCACTCGTTCCGTGACGTCACAGAAGTGTGTCATTGGATGGAAAGTTGTTATTTTCGTAAGGACCCGCACGTGCCAAGACTGAACGATTCCATTCCGACGAAAGGGTGTAATCTTGGTTTACGTGACTACACCATCGCGATAAAGCTAATTGTTTTTATGGTATACGTTTATTGGTGTACACCTGTGAGTAAGTGAGTGAGTGAGTGAGTGAGTTTGGAGTTTACGCCACTTTAGCAATATTCCAGCAATATCACGGCGGGGACACCAGAAATTGGCTTCACACATTGTACCCATGTGGGGAATCGAACCCGGGTCTTCGGCGTGACGAGCCAACGCTTTAACCACTAGAGCTACCCACCGCCCCGCACGCTGAGGGTATCCTAGGTGTCAAAGTATGTATCAATGCTTCCGAAACAAGTCCAGGGTTATTCGTATTTTTCCGGCTGAGCTCGTTTGTTTCTTTGATTGTTGTTTATCGCCGCCCCTCAGCAATATTCCAGGTATTTGTCAAAGGTCAGCGGAGTCTGATCCTGCCCGATCCCGTTCGTCGCTTCGTACGACCAAAGATAGCAGATGTTCACGGGTCGCTTTGTGCATGTGTCATCGTTCCAAAACGAGGGCTAGTTATCAATTGCGCAGGCTCGTATATTTACACACGATGCTTTGGTGAAACGGAAAGCACC